>NC_092690.1:8522335-8758024 GCF_964275005.1 Diadema setosum
CATTGTATAAATGCTTAACACCAAACCGAGCGCTTTTTAATGGGAATCGACTATTGAATGCAATTTCACATTCACCGCCAAAATTAAAACAGCAGACTGGCAGAGGGAAGAAGAGGGACAGAGAGAGAGAGAGAGAGAGAGAGAGGGGGGGGGAGGGGGGTAGTGTATGTATATAATCATTATATGAATAGAGAACCCGAGTTTTTAATCACTTGTGCGGCTCCATAACGCTTGTTAATAACAGTTTTCACGAATTTCATCGGCATTTCTTTCTACCGCTCCCCCTAATCAGAATTCAACACACAGCACCGTGCCTGCCCTGATCTTCACCAGCAAAATTATTATGGGAGGAAATTCACTGAAGGAAAAAAAAATACAATGTCAACCTTGCACGTGGTTTTGCCATACTCGATTCTCTTTCCAGGAAAACATAAGAACGAAAACCATATATAGTAAACTTAAAGGGATCGTACAGTTTCGGTTGGACCCGAACTTCAAATTTCTAACATTTTTTTTTTTTGTGAGATAATGAGAAACATCCTATATGAAATATGAAAGAGCATACATTTTAAGGGAATTCAGCGTTTATTTGATGAAAATTGGTTTTGAAATGGCTGAGATATCAACAACAAAAAAAAAAAGAGCGATCCTAATAAAATGTGGGACTCACCTTACGATCGCTTTGTTTTACTTTGTTTTGGGATGTATCAGCCATTCCAAAATCGATTTTCATCAAATAAACTTTGAATTCCTCTTAGAATGGTATCCTCTGTACTATTTCATAAGTGGTTTCTCGGTATCTTGCCTAAAGTTAAAAGCCCAATTCTCATCTCCACCAATACTATACTATCCCTTTAATATCTTCCTACATGCTCATCCAATTTTCATCGTAGTGTTCATCGACAAATTGTCGTCGTTTCTGCAAAATCTAGGAGCATAATAGAAACAATAGGTTTGGTTGATATAACAGTCCAACCTTTTTTGATAGAGATTAATGATAGTTTTATGATGGTATTTTTGACAGGGAAAAAAATCACTGTTCCTTTCGAGATGAATTCATGAATGTACTCTGAAAGTAAAAAGACACCGTTCATCGTTATCAGAGAAGTACTCGGCAAGCATACTTGTGGACATTATGATGAATATCGTATACCTTATTCATGACGTCAAATCTCAGTTATGATGCCAACTGTTTGTCAAGAGCTCTACATTAACTGCTTGATCGACGTAACTTGTCTGTTTTGTTTTATTTTGTTGACTATACGTTTTGAGTTACTTCACTTCCAATGCGTTATTTCTAGTTTGTTTTAGACAGAGGGCTCCTGCTCAGTTACATGACTGTGGTGTAGATTAAAAGAAATCAACGGAAAAGGGGGACAGAGTTTCATTCTTTCCCTTTTTTTTTCTTCCTCAAGTTCATGATGTACAGAAGTCATTACGTAATATCACTGAGATGGCCTTGAACTAGACATTTGCTTCAGATTGAAATTGCTTCACTATGATTGAATTACGCACACACACACACACACACACGCACACACACACACACACACATACACAATGTGGTCATGTCCCACATATATACATTTTATATGCATGTGGTTACCATACGATGACTCATAACTTAGAATTGCGTTATCTTTATAAATTCAATTCAGTTCAGTTGAGCTTTTATTTCCATCCAACAGAAAAGTAAAGTATACTAACAACTTGTAAGCAATGCAGATCATAAAGTGTTTATACAATTTACATGAACGAATGAATATTAAAAAAAAATGCATACTTTTGCGGTGTTAGCAAAAAAAAAGGAAATAAATCATTGAAAAGAATGATTTGTTTAAAAGCGGAGCTTGTTATAAATCGTGAAATCGCTCGAAAAATGACATGCCAAAGTCATGTCATATCATGTCATCATATTATTTTTCCCAGTGTCTTTATAGGATCGAATGTATTTGACAAACACAGGGCTTGTCAAAAACACCCCCCCCCCCTTCACCTGTAAGAATCGGTTACAGTTCGTTATTCCGAAGGTTCGTTATTCCGACATGTCCGAAGGCTCTTTAGTCCGAAGGTTTGTTATTTCGAATTTCATTTTCACATTAACGAACCTTCGGAATAACGCCATAAATGTTCGGATTAACGAACTCTTTTTCATTTTCGGATTAACGAACCTCTAGGTATAGGGAATTTGTGTGTTTCGGATTAACGAACCTTTGGAATAACGAACCTGCGGAATAACGAACAGCACCCGTAAGAATCATCCGGTGGAACATTTCTCTACTTCATAGCAACTGATTGACAAAATATATCCTTCATCGACGAAAACAAGCTCTGATTATTCAGGGTTTTTTGTGTTGTTTTTTTCTTTTGGGTTATTATGCATGCTACTATACTGACACGTGGATAATCGGTGCTTATTAAAGCCGATGAAGGACAATTTGTCAATCAGTTGCAATAATAACAACTCGACGCAAAAATTCATCGATTTGAATGTCTGTCCATTGCTGTCTGAGAGGGGTGCTGTGTACACAGTTTTTCTATTTTTCGTTGATATTTCAGATGGCGGAAGTTACATTTCGTTGACACCCAAAGAGAGATGCGAGTCCCCGTGACATGGCGGTCAAATGGTACTATCACGGGTAACTTAATACTCGACAAAATGCTTACATGTAATAGAGATTATATACATAAGACACAGGTTAATGATGGTCATAAACGTTTATCAATGAATCAATATCTCTACATTCTTCATAACAGCATTGCATTTTATAGCCAACCACACCAGATAATGCATCAAATAAGACAGACATTAAAATCTGATCTTTAAATAAACAGAAACCTTATCTTTTCCGGTAGCCATTTTCCCCTCATGATTTTGGCATCAGTAGAAATGTCTCTTTCAATCTTTTCACATCTGTTCAGCTAAGGATATATGCTACGATTTGTGGTAACGTTTTAATCTGGGGTCATCCCACAAGACCGACACCCATGAATCATACAGCCCATGAGTCCTACTGTCCACGAGTCCGACACTATGTAGGTAAATAAAGCCCATTAGACCGACACTAGGTAAAAACAGCCCACGAGTTCGACAGATACAACACGGGGTTTAATGTGTCGGTCTCGCGGACCTTGTTTTCTTAGTGTTGAACTCATGGGCTGTATGACTCGTGGGCTGTATCATAGCTCGTAAGCTGTATGACTCGAGGGTGTCGGTCTATGACGTGCACCCCTTAATTTTCCGTACAATACAATCAACATGGATTTTCGCTGCCATAGCGTACCCGGATAATACGCATAAAATATGAAAATATCTATATAAATCATGAAATAGTCTTGTTCTAGCCAACAACAACACGCAGTAGACATTTCGTTTACCACTAGGAATATCGCTCATGATCGTACCCGGTGTATGGGCAAGGGTGATTTCACACGAATATATGAATGTATAAGGGATGGCTGACCAATTCACGGCAACAAATCCATGTCTTTTGTACTGTAAGTTCGTTACTCAATGACCATTCTGTTCAATAATATCAGTGTGGTAGGGGACTGCGTTTATAACAGTGGGTTTATATCATATTAACGTCATAGAGATACACTGGATCATATCGTAATTATATGCGATGTTTGGTTTACCATTTTAATTCCTTTGACTATTTCCTTTGACGCGGATTTTAAATTTTCTTGTTATGCATGCTTTATTCTTAATCGATTCTCTTTTGTGTAAGCTTAGTACGATATAATTTTTATGAAAATTTAGTGGATAGAAGTGGTAAAAAACAACAATAACATGTTGGTGAAATAAAGATTATGGAAGGCTTATCGGTGGTGGTATACAGCGTTACTTCCACTGACATAAAAGAATGATGAAATGACATCTCTTTCTAACTTTATATTGAATGAAACTTTAATGTCTATGTCAGCAAAAGCGCCAGAGACCTTGGAACATGGGTGTGCCTTCGCAGTGGGATGACCTAAAATTGAAATACATATTATATCTGACACGTTAGGATATTTCCTGAAAACCTTTTGCCCTTCTCTGAGTCTTCTTCCGTCGATCGTTGACTTCCACTCTCCCTCGAAGAGAAGCCCGTCAAGATCTATATTATAGAATCGGTGAGGCAGACATTGGGGTCGGAGTATATAGAACGGAAACAGACACGACAAAAACAAGAATCGATGTCTTCTGCGCTATGAATCTATTGTTTTTTCTTAAGATGTACATAATTTTTCGGGCGCAAAACATTTCCTCCGGTCGTGGGAAAATTTTGATTGTCCACCAGTGGTAGTCAGCTTGATTAAGATACCATCCAGGGGCTCCACAAATTCCTGTAAACACCACTCGACGGACACGCAGTGGGCCGATTGCCCCGTCTTCCTGCCGTTGGGCGTGTCCAACCTCTCTCGCAGACGTTTGGTCAGCTGTGGGATGACCGGCTTTCACATTATACACAGGAACTCTTTCTTCTCTCGAACCACAAGGACATGGAATAGCCTTTCTCAAAGTGTAATCTCTCAAGTTAAATGGACATTCCAGACGATTTTCATAATTTCACATCATGTAGTACATAAATCGACAACTCCCTGTATAGAATTGTGGAATTTATTGTGGTTCTTGAGCAGAGAAACAATACTTTGAAAAACCTTAAACAAATTACACTGAACAAGGATGATGATATAGGAGGTTCACATATTTCAGAAATGTAGCAGTGTAATTCCATTACAATACTTCTTGTTTGCGAGTTCACCTGTGTATAATCTATGCATGCCTTCTTCTTTTGTTCTGCTTCCTTGAGCCCCAACTAATGCATTTTTATGGTGACTCTGCATGTCATCATCCTTGTTCAGTGCAATTTTTTTCTAATTTTGAAAGTATTCTTATTCTTTATCCAAATTCTGAAACTCGGTCCTCAGCATAACTAATTTATAGTTGTTCAAATGTAAAAATCTGAAAATCATCTGGAGGTCTCCTTTAACTTCCCTCTAACCCTATTGCTCTCTCCTTATATACTAAATGAAATGTGACATGAAAATGGAATGTGACTGTAATAGAAAGTCGCACACTATTGGTAAAACTTATTTCATTTCGTTTATCAGCTTTATTCAAAAATTCATTGAATACATGAAGAGCTTCTGAGCTAAAAACAAATACAACTCATTGATATTACACAGCCGCAAAAAAAATAATAATAATGATAAGATTGTAGAACATAGATGCATCAAAGCGTATAGTATTCTCCTTCAACATTTTTAGATTTGATTTGATTATCTTAAGAGTTTAATTAATAATCAGAATTGTCATTGTGAGCAGTAGACATCTGATAGATATTTCAATAGTTCACATCATGATTATGTCGCTGTGTATATATCGGTATATCTGCAAAATGTGTTTATTACAACACCTTATCATCGTGACAATATCTATACAATTATTACATCACTTTTTATCTTTAACTCTGACGGTATACGTTGCTATACGCCAATACATCAACGCGCGTGATTAAAATATTTTTTCTGTGTATATTCCTCGTGATTATTTCTAACCCGAGAGCGGAAACGCCAAGTAAATTCATAACTAAAACTCAAGGACAGGAAATTACATACAATATTCTTTTAGAACGTTCGTTTCTGTTATCAATGAAAGGGATGTTACAGACAAAACAGGAGTCCACTGAAATACTTTGCGCATTCAAGAGAAACAATCTTATTTTAAGTGCTACTGTCGCGTGAGTCCATGAATATTTGTGTTTTTCTTTTTCTGTCGAGACGGAATAGACGTGAACTTGAACTAAAACTCGAATTCAAACCCTAACTCCAAAGCAAACAACGGGCAAAGTATCGGATTTAATATTTGTGTGATATTTTAAAGTGTGTAATGTTTGTCATTTCTCCTGGCTTCTGACTCCCGCGTTGATACCTGGCCACGGGGTACATCGTAACAAACCTCCAGAGCAATGAGAATATAATTCTATAGGTTCTGAAGGTTAAGGGTTGCTTTCAGTCTACATCTTCAGAGCAAGGGGAATACATGCATTCTTATATACCTTCAGTGGCGAAAATATCTCTGTGAATGGCCGCAATGTATATCTCCTTCTTTCAAACATGCTTATGATGACACATTCTGCTATGCTATAAGGCTTGAATATGGGGAGCAGCGAATTACTAATAGACCCTGCTATCCGTACTGCTCGTAAATTAAAACAATACACAGGTATACTTAACGAGAATGAATCACATTCATCTCTATAATAGATACTGATCTGGAATTCTATCGAACCTTGCGACGTATTCCCGACATATCTTTCTTTGTAAGATTGTTAGCTTCCTTGCCCCTTCAAGTAGCCGTTGTCATGGTAACCTTACATTGATGTGACACCAGCAAATGTCAAGCTTTAGCTCGAATGATACCGACGGGGTTAATGAAGAATGGTGAAATTATTCCATATTCTCTGTCTCTTATAATGAGTACTGTATATTAATTTCTGTGTTCACATGAGCGTCTGCTAATCATGTTGAGCTACATGAGTAATTCATTATGAAATGCGTCTCACTATAGTAGCAAATTCATCAAAACGTTATATCTAAATCATTTTCTTTTCTTTCTTTCTTTCTTTCTTTCTTTTTTTGGGAGGGGGGGGGGGGTTGTTAGACCCGGAACTTAAGTGCGTAAATATGGTCCAACTCTCTAATATTATTATAAGTACGACAAAATGATTGCGTTCCGGCGCGTACAAACCCAAAGATGTACCTGTATTAAGATGCAAACAAAAACAATAACAGAAATACGTCCTCTATGACAAGAATATTTTGGGTCGCATTCAATCAAGCATGACAACAGAATTGCCTCTACCAATCAGGTTACTGGGCGTACTGTCTTTTCTGTCCTGCATATCCTTGTTGGGACATCCTAGTTGGCAACAAGTCTTTGAGGAGTAGACGAGTCTGTTGCCGCCTAAATATCTACATACCTGCGAGCAGATTTATCCCCATGTTATTTTTAGGATGGCGGAAAGGAGATGAGCGGGGATCGAGGAGAAGCACGTGCACCTCTTTCCCGAGACCTTCCGCTCCCCTCCCCTTCCTTTAACCCCCTCCCCTCCCCTCCCCTCCTGCTTTTCTTCTCCTTCTACTTTGAGACGATAATTATGGCCATCATAAAGAATAAGTAAAATCAAAACAAGAAACTACAACAGACAATAGGCTATATCACATTGGAATAATTATATGTTTTTTTTTCTATCATTAATCTCCCCGCCTCGATATATATATATATATATATATATATATATATATATATATATATATATATATATATATATATATGTATATATATATGTGTGTGTGTGTGTGTGTGTGTATATATATATATATATATATATATATGTATATATATATATATATATATATATATATATATATATATATATATATATATATATACATACATCACATTCATATCGATGCGCGGACATGCCCTCCATACGTAGAATACAACTGTCTCACACACGCACACACACAATGCCATATCTATACAAAGCGGAAGGAGGGTATTGCTTGTTTGCTTATACGTAACTGCGTCTGGCGACTTAAACACACGAATAAATGTATAGTTATTTCAACCTATAAAACATAATTTCCTATTTTTTTTTTTTATTAAGAAAGTTGTTTTATATGTTTCTGAATATCTGTCCAGTTGCATGTCTTAAAAATCGTATCGAAATCTCAATGCCCAACAACCGTTATGCCGTCCCTAGAACGTAGTGATACGGAAGGGTTCCTCTTGATTTCTCCTCTCGAATCCCATCAAGACGCCATTTTGACTGCTGTAACCATGACCCACAAACGCTGTCTTTGACAGTTTTGGGCTCTTGTGCTATACGAATACAGCTTAATACACACACAAAAACACATACACACATAAAAACACATACACACATACAGGGTCTAGTCATACGACTAAATGCTTGCAGCAGGGTATGCCACCCGGTGTTCGCTTTCAGTCACGAGTTCTTGCGGCCTCTAGTGACAAGCAATACCGGATCGGGGCGGTGGCCGGCCAAATGAGCAGACGTGCCTTTTGCTCAGGCGACAGTAATAATGGTTTTCCGTCTGTGACGACACCACACTCACCGGTAATCTAGACCGAGCTCTCAACAGAAAGCCCTTGAATCTGACTCCCATTGGTGATAGCCTCACCCTGTTTATAACGTTGTCGTTTCTTCTCTCTTCTTCTTCTTCTTTTTCTGTATTAACTAGCTGTCCGGACACGGCGGGAATTATTTCAAAATCTGAATTTCCGGAGGGGTCGAAGGAGGGGCAAAGACCTCGGGACTAAGGTGGACATGTGAGAGGAAGCGGTAATCCTGTGGGTATCCCGATCTGGATGGGCAGGACGCAAGCGGGAGCATCCCAAAAGCTATACACGGGCATGCGAGAGTATAGTTTGTTTGATATTCAGCGATGCGACACGAAGGTATCAACAAATTCTATTATCATGAGGTATCATATCGATGGGGGCTGTGAAATATTCCTCGTGTTATACGAGCAGGAAGGAAGGAAGTCCCGTGTCGCTCTTTTTGGTTATTTGAGACGGGGACACAATGTCCCTTCTCTGATGTCAACTGAAAATGTAAACAAACAACCTTTGTAAACAGAGGAGATGGCTCACGTTTGCAATATCATGCGGATGGTTTTCATATTTGTGTATCAGTTAACGATATATATATATATATATATATATATATATATATATATATATATATATATATATATATATATATATATATATATATATATATATATATATATATTAATATATAATTATATATATATATATATATATATATATATATATAAGAATTACAATATAATAAGAATAACCATAGAAAAAAATTACGAGCGGCACGATATTTTCATACATACTGATTACAGAAAAGATATTCTATATGTAATCTCGAAGATTCACAGTAGTAGAGGTATTATGGTAGTGCTGTACAGTAGTTAATGGTACATAAAGGCAGTAGGAGAAGTATAATTATATCTAGTAGAAATCATCATGCCGTTGATTATGATCTGTGTTTATAGCGTCCGAGAGTGATAATAAAACAAACAAACTATGGGCTGTACAGGCACAGATTCATGACATTCATTAGCAACAAAAAATACAAAATATATTGCTATTTTGACTTTGTTTTCATGTGTGCAAATAAGAGTGGCAATGGCGGTAGGTTAGCATCCAGTCACAAAATCAGACGACGAATTAGTCCAAAGACGAATACAGTTGGTTCAGAAACGGCAAGATGGTGAAAGATTACTAGTACATGAAATTGCATTTTATTTAGGAACACAAGCAGAACTTTGCATACATAATGATATATGTAGCAGACTCTCTGTCCGACCATGTCTTATAGATAGTAAGAGATTGGTACTCCTGTATGTCATTCCATGGATGTGAAAGAGCTAGGAGTAATCTCATGTAGCAGCAACAGCGAATCTCTCCCAGATTTTGAAGAGCGTTTTCACTCACTACATTGTGGGAGAGAAACGTGTCGCAGCTGGCGCTATATTATCGTTCGCAACACTCCGCCTACTTCTGTAACCCCCGCAGAAAAAAAAAAGGAAAAGAAAAAAAAGGGGGAGAATTTCAAAATTGAATGAGATTGAATGAAAAGAGGGTCACGAGAGTAAAAGGTAAGCCAAGGCGGATACATTTATTGTCTCCGCTTTCCTCTTTCCACCTTGTTGTTATTTCTTTGCTCACAGCGATGCTGTTACTTCATCAAACACATTATTTCCTGCATTTTCATCCCACTAGTTTGCCCTTTGGGTGATCATTCTGCTTCAAAGGTGAGCTACTTGCAAAATGCCACGTGTTCTACAACATGCAGAAAAAAACTAGTGATTAATGTACCATTTCTCTCTTCCTCAAATGTCAAGCCTTGTTCTCGCAGGATGTTTTTACTACAACCAAATGGCAGAGCTTGAAATATCGATTCATTTGCTTATGTGGGAGAGAGACAAACTCCTGGTTCCGATTTGAGCTTTGAACTTTCAAGATTTGTTTCCAAATACATACTCGAGCAATATTTCTGCTTCGAAAGTTGTCGTTGTTGTATACCCATGTGTGCATCTACGTGTGTGTCATAATGTTTGTGTTGGTGTTTGCCCTTGTGTTTGGATGAGTGTATGTACTTATGTATGTATGTATGTATGTATGTATGTCTGACCTTTGTTATACTTGTTTACATGTCTGCTTGCACGTATATAAGCATGTGTAGAGTATTATATATTATCATAATAATATGTTTGTTAAATTTGACGGGTGGAAATTTTCATGGCTGTTCAGATACTGCAACATTGCATATATGACTATACACACGCATGCGTACAAACAACTTCAGGTGCGCCATTTTTATGACGTACATTCTTTAGAACAGAGCATAATCGCCTCAATGTTACAACAAATAATTCAACCTATATTATGCACTTTTCGTTTTCAAAGACATTGTCTTTTAGTTGTATTTTTTTTTACACATATTGTTTTTTCCATGAATTTAATCACCTTTCAAACATGGATTTAGGAGTTCCGCCTTTGGGTTGCTCTGGTTGCCAATACAGGATTTCACTAGCATCACCATTGTGAAACACGTCGGGAGTGAGTTCCGCCCCACAGTGCTATATTTATAACAGATGCATCCCAAAAATACAGCGAGATTGCAAAATCGAAAGTCACATAAATAGGGAACAAGGAAACACGCGCACGCACAACTAACACACACACACACGCGCACACACGCATTCACACATAATATATATAATACATACTTTTATATGTATTATATATACATGCATACATTGGGATAAATAAGATAGATAGATAGGCAGATGGATATAGAAAAAGATAGACAAATAGAAAGATATGGAAAATATTATAGAGAGGAAAGGGTGAGGTAGTGTGCACTATATTTTCCTCCAATTCCTGCTAAAAGGTATGATATGGAGAGCAAACATTGACACTGCTTAAAAAATGCAGAGAATGCATTCCTAAATGTACAAAGTCTCAAATTCCGTGATTCTTTCTTCTTCTTTTTTACATTCTGATTGCAGAGAGTGAAGCTCACGTTGCAATTTCCAAATCAAAGTAACCTCTATTATAGTAACATCTCCAAGTGCGTTTCTCTGAACGTACTGACATCACGGTCAAAATATATCTTGTGTAAGTCTCATTTCGTGACTAAGAAATCAAATGCATGTATATTAGTATTATCATAACTATTACAGTCGACCACGACAGCATGGATCTTAAATTTCATATATCATTTTCCCATGCATGCAAGTGCTAATGCAACCACAAACAGCTCTTGCGTGAGGCATAGAACAGTGTTTGGTATCTCATTCTTTGACTTCTTTAATTTATGAATCCGGTATTAACCATCTTTTATATGGAACACACACAGACAAGTACATTTTGAGGTGAATTTGTCTTCTAAATGATTATTAGGTGTTATTCAGCAGTCTGGGAAGTAATACATAATTGACATACTCATGCATGTAATTCATCTCTGCTTTACTTGCATGTGATGAGATTTGATTTTCATTTTTCCCCTTCATTTTTCCCACTCTAAAGACGTCTTGCTCAAAACAACAATACTATACTATATTCGCGAAGAAGAAAAAATAGCAAATAAAACAGTTGAACAGCAAGCATCCAATGACGATGTAGTTTCAATCGAATTTATACTTGTTTCAGACCAATGAGCTATTCATAGCTCCTTGTTTCAGACACAGTGTCATGTGAAGATATTTTGAATATGAATGGATATATTGAAAATTAAATGAAAAGATGTTACTGTACTGAGTATGTCTGCATAGTTGATTGAGGTATAAAAACCACTCCCGTGTGAGCAACCATATTGGACAAAAAAAAAGAAGAAGAAAGATATGCATATACTGGAACGGCCAAAGGAGTGTTAAATAAGTACCTCTATAATGCCGACAAGTGGATATATAGGCTTTGAATAACACAAATTAGATAGGCTTTAAATAGCACAAAGAGGATTTGAATTCCACAAATTGAGCATAAAAGGACACGAACGTACTAATTCTTTTTCAGCCCGAGCTGTATGACTGACTTTTTTTTTTTTAAATTCCAGCTTCTCAGAATTATGAATAATCATCTTTTTTGTTGTTGTTGTTGTTGTTGTTGTTGTTGTTATGTTCACACTTAAAAGTACATGCCATTCTGTGATTGCATCAGTATATAAAATGGCGGGAAATCAAAAGTTCATTATACTTCTATGATGGATTGTATTGCCTTTATCACTTACGATGTTCTACGTCATCTATAGATTTTACTGTGCGATGTTAGTTCATTCCTTTATGTACAACCAGCCACGAACGTCGAAGTGGTTGGATTCAATGCCGTGCACAGACATCCTGGCTGGCATGTTCCTTGGAGGAAGTGAAGAAAAGTGTTACCTTCCTTATTCCAGTGACCAGGTTGGTGATAATGCTGCAAAGTGTTCTGAAGACAATTGTCGTGGAAGTGTTATGATTATAGTTATCATTATTGTTCTTATACGATTATCATTATATTATCATTATATTATCATCATTATTACTAGTTTCTACACCACCTTCATCACTATCATCATCATTGTCATTATTATTCTATTCATCATGTTCATTATTATCATCATCATTGTCATTATTCTATTCATCATGTTCATTATTATCATCATCATCATCATCATCATCATCATCATCATCATCATCATCATCATCTTCATTGTCACTGTTGTCATTATCCCATCATTATGATAATGACATTTTAGGTTATGAATTATGCTTTTGAGCTAAATCATGCAAATATCAAATAAGATGTCGTAGTGCCATCTCAAAGGTTTAGTCGTGTAAATGTGGGTTAAGTTGAGATTTTTATTTGTCCGGGAGAGACATTACGGGGCATATATTTATCTTATTTATCCAAAATACGGATGGTGAATAAAAATTCCCTCCGTATAAGTGCAATGATGTCAGAATGATAAATCTTAGAAATGACCCGAGCAGAGTCGGAAAACCCCTTCCTTCGAGTTTGTACAATACAATACATTATGCTTGTACAACATGACGCATTTTCAATCCATAACTGAGAGACAACAGCCTGATGCCTGGTAATATTATGACAGCAAATATGATGATAAAAATTTTGATTTGACACAACATCTATTGCGCCTTTTTGTTCTTGGTATTTCCCTTGATTATATCGCTTTACTGATTTTGTGTCATAATTGCATTTTTGTTGGAAATTAAAATTAATAAAGTGAGATATGAATGAGTGACTTCAGACGATCATGAATTCTACAGAGATATCCATCTACTGAGACATGTCATCACGCTTTGCTTCAGAATGGCTTTGATCTTGGGTGAAACTTCCTGCCTGCTTTTCTCGCAGGGTACAAAGTCACCACTCTTCATTATTAGCAATTTTCTAGAAAAGAAATGGGAAAATAGAAACACGTAAACAAAACTCAATTGTGCAAAAACATTCCCTTTTCTGACGAAAATCTTCGCGCGAAACCTATATCGATTACTCCCAGGCCACGGAGAAATACAGGGTGCATTTCGCCCATCGTCAGCGATCAAAGGCCAGTTCACGCTACGTCGCTGCTTGCCGTCATCGCCGTGTAGCCATTGCCCAGTCGATCATCTTAAACAAAGTGTGTAGGCAAGTGTTGACGTCATAGATGCAGCAAGACCATTCAACGCTCAATCGCACGTCAGCGACCGCACTACATTCTGAATGAGACATGAGACTCACACTGCGCAATTTAGCAATCAAAGATTAGTTACCAGACGAAAAAAAAAAACACCAAAAGACAAAAAGGAATATGAAAGGAGAAAAGGGTTAGGAAAGCCACGGAAGTAGCAGAAAAATAAAGAACTACATCAGTATAATGGAAAGGAAGGAAACAAACCTTGCTCAGTGAAAATTTGACGTTAACAGAGTAGACAAAGACGCGGAGATGGCCAAAAAGGAAAGTTGAAAAACATCCGTCATCCTCAAAAACGATTTCAGTTCCTATTAAAGTACTCTTTTTTTTTCTTTCTATCATTCATGCCATGTCTTTCCTGTTCTTCTCTTGACAGGAAGCACTCTCGAGGATGATTATTTATATCTCACATCAGGATATCATTACTGTAAATGCACAGACCGACAAACACACAAACAAAAGCAAGGAAATACAGACACATACCCACACATGCTAGCAAATATGTCTGGGTTGCTTGTTAATTTTTAAAATTTATAAGAAATCATTAAAGGCGGAAATGAAAAGCACATATTTTTACGCTTTTTCTTAGTCTGGAACTTTTCGCATATATAGTTATAGATATGATTTGGTCCACCATACTTTACTATTAACGTGATTAACCCAACATTCAGACTCTTTTGAAGGTTTCAGTCTTCTAAATTCACGTCTGCATTTGCCCATTTTATTAAGTGTTTGAATTGACTATGAGAATTTAACACTACGTGTATATCATTGTAACTCCTTGCCTAACCACGCACTGAATAAAATGATTCACAATTATTATCCGCAAATCCTAGTTTATGATAATGAAACTGATTTGATATAATACAGTGTACTCTCTCCTGCCGCTGGGGCATGTATAATAAACACAGGTGAGTAGCACATCTTTAGTCAGCAGCAAGTTTGAGGCGAGAGTCATAGAATAAATCCCTTCCTACACTGCAAAACGTGAGGTGTTAAACATGAAACACCGAGCTGGTGTTAAATTTTCGACGCTCATTTGCGGTGTTACATTAAAACACACCGGTGTCACTTCAAAACGGAAATCTTTGTTCTAAACAGGTAATTTGTTCTTGTTCTTGTTGACCTTGAATTTCAGTAAGACGAACAAGAACTCCAGTAAAGTACTTGCTTTTTTGAAGAAAAAAAGAATGTGAACACATACGTTTACACCGCAGTAACACCAGAGGGTATGGTCTCCTACTCACACTGGGAGGGTGTTATATCATTGGAATTAACACCAGCAATGTCAAATCAACACCATGTAGTGTCATTGTTGAATTAACACCAATGCAGTGTCAAAAATATCACCAGCTACATTGTCACTACTAACCTCATTACACCACGAAGTGGCAGATGAACACTTTTCAACACCAACACGACATACTTTCTACACCTGTCGGCGTGGTCCTGTATTGACACTTGTTTGTGTTACATTAAACACCTGTGGTGTTTAAATCTAACCCGAACTTCTTGCAGTGTATAGTACACACCTGATCAATACCGCACTTTAGTCGCCAAGCATTTGGCCCTGGTCGCGGCCGTATGTGTTTGACGACAAACAAAATATGTGAGGAGAAATCTGAACATAAACAAATAATACGTAAATAGTTTGAATTATGCATAAGTGTACAGAATATATCGCAACATATACGAAAAAAAAAAAAGGAATTCATGAAATAATGTTACAGGCCTACTTCCTGCCTAGTTCCATATTTCCGGATATATTGCGATATAATATTTATAAAACAAGGTCACTTATGGATGTACCGGCGTATCATTCGTTCACTAATACAGACGATATCCAGCCTGAATGTATAATATATTTTGAAACATCTTACGCACACACACACACACACACACACACACACACACACTTTCTCTTATTGTATTTATATTATATAGATATGTATACATGTGTGTGTTTGTTTGTGTGTATATTTGTTAGAGAGAGGGACTGAGTGAGAGAGAGGTATATAGAGATGTATAGCTAATGTCGATATAAAATACATCATACATGCATACAGCTGTGTGTGTGTATGTGTGTGTGTGTGTGTGTGTGTGTTTGTGCGTGCGTTTTGTGTGTTTACATGTAGACATGCATATTGGCTCCTTCATAACAACAACATTATACACATTAATACGGAAATTGATATTCATAGATCTGACTCTCATTACGTGTTCTGGTTTCTGTCGTCCTTCTATCGCATATTCTGAAAGACTCCTTGCATCCGTGATTTACGCACGATGTGGCCGTATTTACGTCCGAACGATTGGCTCACAACATGCTAACCATCACCCAGCCAAAATGAAGCAGACATCGTCGTGTGCATTGATCTCGACTCTCTTTCTAGGGTTTAGTCGCAACTACAACACAAATGCCACACGATACACATAGACAAACGCGCGCACACGGGAGTTGATTAAATATTGCACACACACACACGAACACGCACACACACACACACACACACACACACACACACACACACACACACACATACACACACACACACACACACACACACACACACACACACACGCACACACATGCACACACACTCACACACACACAAAATACATGCCAAACGACTAAGCATGCCCTCGCAACTTCCTTATAGGACAATCACCTGTTCACACATCCATGAAAATCAATGCAAGCAGTAAAGCGTTTGGCAACCTGTATGAAACGGTCAGCACAATCAGCCACCCCATTACGTGCTGTCCAGTGAACCTGACAGGGAAATAAACTCCGTCATGCTAAATAGCCTATTCAGTCTTAAAACACATCATGATAATGTCGGCCGTAACTGGGGGCTTCCACAATGAAAATAAAGGATGGTTCCATGGGTTACGCAATTGAGTCAGGTGCATTGCTATGTCAGTGCATATGCAAATCAGATAATGATAGGCATACTTGAAACCTTCTAGTTATGGTTGAAATTGACTTTAACATTAAAAAACAACATCCAAACCGAACAGGTATAAAGCTGACGTTAATCAGAAAAAAAAAATAAGGGAAGCAAACAAAACAAGTTTTATCCAGACTGGACAAAAATAAGAGAGCTAACATTTCAAAGCGTATAACACGCGACAGTGATTACTTTCCATTGGTTCCAAAGTAACGAGTCCTTAGCCGTTTACATCATAAAATCCCCTGATGGGACAGGTACAATTTGTTTGTCTTTCATTCATGTAATTCACAGTATATTGACGATTTTTTTTATTGCACATATATTGTGCAAAAGCAAACAATGGCTAATTCAGATGGCCCTGCCTAAGAGAGTTCCAAATTAGGCTTATCAAATGGTTCTCTGCTGCTGAGAAAAAAAAAAGTGCAAAAAAAAAAAAGGTGCATTTGCCTGCAAACGAATGGGTTTTTGTGATCCAGCTTCAATAGGAGACCACACCAACGGGTGTTACAGTGGTGTAAATGTGTTCACACTTTTTTTTCTCCTTTTTTTTTTTAATCAAGCACTTCATCGGAAAATTCTTGATCGCCTTGTTAAGTTCAACAAGAAAATCAACAAGAAAAACAGTAACTAAGAAAAATGCAAAAAAAAAAAAATGCATTTGCCTGCAAACGAATGGGATTTTGTGCTGTCATCATATCACTGTCTCTTCTTATTTGCATGTGTTTTGCGGCTGATGCCACTAATGTGTGAAAAAACTTTGAAACGTTAAAACTCCATACAGAACGTTTTATATGTGCAATGGAACTTCCACAACCATTTTGGTTGAATTTACTCTGAGCATCGAAGTATGGTCGTATTATGGAATATAGCTTATGTTCTATCTTCTATACACTCGAAGAGCTGACGAACACATTGCACTTGTTTTTGTTTGATAGATACTTTCTTTTCTGCAAATCAACATACATAAGTTACATAATCATGAACATGTAGGAAATATGCAAAGTAAATTTAACACAGAGTCGTTTGACTTGCACAAACAACGATATGAAAGAAAATTAATGATATAATATACAGTATGCATGTCTATGCAGCAGTGATTACAATAACAGTTACGAAACGATTATGCAGAAGGCCGCCATTATAAGCATTGCTTGAAAAGATGGCCGGCCCGGTAATGCGATTGCTTTGATTCATTACAATGCCTTTTCTGTAGAAGAATAGAAAGATTTTTTTTTTTTAGATAGAAAGAAGAGGCACAACAAAAAGGACAAATCTTAGAAAATGGGCTCACTTATTCATTTCGAAACGACACTGCCTACTTTATACGGTTGTTATTACAACTGCTCTGGGTAGGTCCTGTTGTTTCCGAAGGCTTAAGTGTCCGTCAGCCTTTTCCCCTTACGGCGCATAGTTTCTAGGTTTTCACATTTACAAACATTGACACTGATTGATGCGAAGGCTACATGTTTTTCATTGTGATTTCATGTAAAACACTGATTTTAACAGGGCAATGAGAGATTTGTGAAGTGATTACCTCATTACCTCCTGTAATTTGCATAGTTATGTGGCTGGGATCGATATCACTCAATCGTAAATCAATGTGCAATTTTAGCCACAACTTTCTTTTGTTATGTCCAGTTTTTGAAAAAAAAAATCTGCCATTTTTAGGTTTAGTCTATGATAAGTTACCCAAATCAATATGCATTAAATCTGTACATGTTTGCCTCTGTTATATCAATCTCTGGTACAAGGTATTATTACAGTATTAGCTCGACGTCCAGAAGAGAATAATCATATTTCTATGATTCGTTCTTTCTTAAATTTGTTTGTTATTCTCTGGACTTCCATAAACGTCACATCTCATCTCGAGGGACATTCTAAACTAGTAATCAGAACAGAATTTCTAATAATAATGTGGTCTATATACATGCTATATGTATATATCCATCAGGTCTTAAGTAAATTTTGCTGTGGAAACTATCATCTATGAATTAAAACGACACCTCTGCAGTCTTTCATGGCATAATTCATGTTGGAGAAAATTAGATGCAGCTGGTTCTGCTCAAAATCAGAAAGAAATTACTATTGAAGTTTACAAATTTGAGAGAAATTGAGACTTTAATCTTCATTTATTGAAGACTTTATAGTCACAGATACGGCGATTAAGAGGCTTTTAAAATTCCGTAACTGAAAAAACCCAAACAAACACAAACAGTTTCCTATGAACAGTCAACTGGTCAATGAAAGAGATTCTGCACCTACCTATAAAAGACAGGTATATGAATATAATAAAGTTGTTTTAAAAAATCTAGTTAATGTAGACACAACACCTTCAGTGTTGTCTGTGTGTGTGTGTGTGTGTTTTTTTTTTAAATAGATTTGATGGGTTAACTTGTCGGGCTGCCCTATTTAATATGGCCTGCCTTGCACTATGTATACCTTCTTATGGTCTACACCGATGCCAAAATATACCACAGCAATCCTCCCGATCTTCCTATTATCTCCTTCTTCTTATCTCATTCCTTTATGCCTCTTCTCTTTGGCTTCATTTCTCCTCCCCATCATCCGTCGTCTTCTGCCCTTCATCTTCCTTTTCTTCTTCCCTCTTCCCCTCTCCCCTCTTCTCCTACTTCCCCCTCCTTCTCTCCTTTATTTTCTCTTTCTACTTCACCTCCTCCAGGGGAGGATCAAGGAATTCCGTAAAGGGGAGGCGCCTTTACAAAATTAAAGGGAGCGCACGCCCCCCCCCCCCCATTTTTTCTTTTTATTTCTTCTTTTTTAACAAAAAATAAAGAGGGGGCGCGGCGCGCCCGGTGCGTCCCCTCTGGATCCGCCACTAAAGGACCTTCTGCTATATTCTCTTCTCATATTCTTCACGTTAAACAGTCACGAAGGTATGTTTTACTTACAGTCTCAATGTGATGGCTCTCGAAATATCAAACTCATAAACATGGGCTTATTTCACATTGTTTTCCCTCTAAAGTTACAGAAAAAAAATGAATTAAAAAAGGATATAATGTTGAACAGGAAACTGCTTCTCGGTTGAGAAGCAATATCATTTCGGATTTCAGAAACTCGTAATATTTGGTGAGCAGAATAAGGCAACTCAATACAGGCAAGTTATTGGTGCGTGCGAACAAAAGTGCTGGTAGATATACTTGAGTAGTCACAACGGGTCGGAAAAGATGCAGTGTCTGCCGTATGCGTGCCCGGTGATACGCATTCACTATCGGGGGAAGATAGGGCGCAAGGCTGGGCAGGCGAACATGGGTTAGCTCAGAAATGACTTTGCGTCACTGGTTGCCCGTACTGTCCTTGCTCACAGTGCAGTGTGGACAGACCGCGCGTGAAAGCGGGCGGGGCGATACCTAATAACCCACTCTACGTGATGGCAACGTCACATCTATATTTCCACATCAAAATAACCACGATTTGTTGGTATCGTCTTCATACTGCCTCTGTCTTGGAGCTCGCGGATCGGCATCATATCTATCTAAATCATAATTTTTATCATTGGAAAAGAACATCCAAGAGTTGCCGCAGTTCAAAAATCCGTAGACCGCGGAAAGAGGGAAGGGGAAATGCAAGACTGAAGTTTGAAGAAACGTAAGATTTTTTTTTTTTTTAATGATATATTCAAGGCTGAGGTAAAAGAACTCGTACCATAGGATTTCAGAAAAGTCATCAATTCCACTGACAAATCACACGGTTGGGTTGATACGCGACACAAGCTGTGTCATTTTTGACGAAGAGGCTTGATATGGGTATTGAGACACATGATGACTGGTGAATGTTTAACATTTTGTCGCTTTCTAAAGGAGCAAAATAAAATTAATTGCTAGTGTGTGTGTGTGTGCGTGTGTGCGTGTGTGTATGTGTGTGTGTGCGCGCGTGCGGTGCGGGTGTAAGAGAGAGAGAGGAAGAGAGAGAGAGAGATTCTGTGTAGGGGAGGGAGAGAGGGAGAGAGGGAGAGGAGAGAGAGAGAGGAGGAGGAGGAGAGGGAGAGAGGAGGAGGAGGGGATGAGATTTGTTTTCTGTTGTTTTCCTCCCCAACTCCTTTCCTCGTCAACACAGGTGCTTAATATGGAATGGCGATGACCAGACACGGGATGTGCGTAAAACTGGACAGGAATAACTAACTAGACTCTTAAATGCGGCAATGATCGCTCATGTTGCAATTGTTGGGGCTTGTGATTCGGTAACGACGGGTCAACACGGCACAAAACAACCCGCCCCTTGTGGTCGGTCACATAAATAGGGTCGCCATGGCAACAGAGCTACCGGCAGCGAATGCTGATGTCACCGTCGGAACTTATGACGTAATTTCCTTTCACGGGGATTACTGCAGATGAAACAAACAGGGAGAGAGGAAGATTAAGGGAGAGAAAGAGAGATGAGGAAGGAAAGAGAGAGAGGGGAGGTGAGGGGAATGATACACCAGACGATGGTGTGAGTGTGTGTGCGAGTGTGTGTGAGAGAGAGATATATATAAATTAATATATTATATATTTTTGTTCTAAATTTGAACCATTTTCGCTGTTTTCTCTTGACTGCCCTCCTCTGTTATTTACTGTTAAGGAAATAAGGAGAGGAATATGCAAGATACGAAGTACGATAATTTACTTGATGTGAATCAGTATATTATGGATAAGACGAGATTGATGTACATGCCGTGCATAATCATGCATTATTTCCATTACCGCGTTAAAGCAGTAACTGTTCACTCTATGATAATATCCCATATTGTCCTATCATTAGTGATGGAAGTGATGATAGAACTAGTTTCAACTTGGCCTTACCTGCTAAATGTATATTGCAGAGGTATCCAGAGTTTTGCACGATAATAAAGTAAACGATTAATAGCAATGGGAATGAAATATTATACGCCAGTAGTGACGAGATATTAAGCACCGTGACAGCTGATCTTATTCAGATGGTATCTAAGTATGACAACGATGCAAATACTGAGGAGGAGGAAGACATCGAAAATTAAGACAAAGATCCAGGATGATGACGATCATCCTAAATAAAAACACCTTATCAAAGCCATCAAATTTGCATAGGGACTCACAATGTTTGTCACACGGATAGACAAGGTATCAACGCGGACCACACCGGAAACGTGTACGGAGCTTAGACATGGGCATCAAGGAAGAGCACGGAGGCAACTGTGTTTCTTCACGGCCGTTACACGGACATGTACGTTGTCTACACGGATATCCCCGTAATCCTGACAGATGACTTCATGTGCTGGTATAGGCGCTGCTTGATAATTCAGCTTTCTCGATCGGTAGACAACACGCCTTCAGAGCTCAAGTATGTCAAGCACACCTGAAAATATAAACATGTTTTCACTTTTCTATTCCATAAAGGTAAAAAAGTCCTTGTTGCAGAAGCTCTTATTATGCAGCAATATCATGGCATGAATAAAAACAAACAAACAAACAAAAACAGCGAGGAAACTGAGTGTGTGGGTCAAACTTTGGCTTCCTCTTAAAGGGACTGTACAGTACTGGTTGAGATGGAGATTCATGTTTTGAACATTCCTAAGTGAGATAATGAAAAGCCTCTTATGAAATATGAAAGAGCATGTAATTTTAAGAAGGATTCAACGTTTATTTGATGAAAATTGGTTTTCATATGGCTGAGATATCCAAAAAAGTGCTAATAATAAAAGGCGACATGCCACAACTTTATTAGGATCTCTTTGTTTCACCTTGTTTTTGGATATCTCGGCCATTTCAAAACCGATTTTCATCAAATAAACTTTTGATACCCCTTAGAAGTGCATGCTCTTTGATATCTCATAGAGTGGTTTCTGAATATCTCGCAAAACGTTAAAAGCTAAATCCTTACCTCGATCAGAACTGTACACACCCTTTTAGGACAGTACAACCATATAAGAAGTTGATGACTAAACTGATGGGGGAAGACGGAGCAATTTCAAGAACTTTACGAGAGTGAACCTTGAAACATTCCATGAAATCCTCGCTAGAACTGGGCCAGAGATTGAGGACATGGATACATTTTTTTTTTCCAGGAAAGCCCTTGAGCAAAGGGTAAAACTCGCTATAACCAGTGAGCTATAGATAGCTTCTTGATGTATAACCCTGCGCTACTTGGCAATGTGCATTTATGCATCTCTACAATTTGGCTTTATAGGGTATCTTATAGTATCACCTCAATTTTCGTTACTGAATTCTGTCAAGCTATCATAGATGGATTTTCAACAGAAGTAATGATCTACGGCCCGTCGAGCACCGCGGAAGAGGCGAAAGGAGTGTCTGAAAGTTTCAAGTCAAAATGGTACATGTGCTGTCTTCAAAATAATACCTATATGTACATATGTGTCCGTCACACGGCAAATTATCCTCAACTATTGGTTCGTATTGGCAAAATACAAGGAATTTCAATCCCAGATATATACCGATACTAATAAGGACATCTCCTGTCTCCTAGAATGAATACTGAGGCTACAAGGAGTACATGGTGCCTATATACATGGAAAAGTACGGACTGATTTTCATCTATAATCTCCAGGATGAAAAATTAAGCAAGATCAATTGGTTGTTTGTTTGTTTGTTTTTTTCCACGGACATGCCGGATGATCAAGGGTAGAATGCTGGATGACTTCGCGGAGTCAACACGGTCATGCCGGAAACGGTACGGATGATCCCGGAACGACGATTCGTGATGATGCGATCAGTGAAGGTGGAAAGCGAAAGTGTAAAAGGGGCTCTAGGAACGATCATCTCACCCTATTCTCGTATATAGACATCCGTTAGATAGATAGAGAGATCGGTAGAAAGAATAGATAGATTGAATAGAGCGCTTCTATCTTTCACCTCGTGCGAAATCTTGTACAATCGCACTCATGACCATTCACTATTTGTATACTGATATTGACATTTCACAATCATACTACATAGGCCTTAATATTATCATAACATTGTAAACTTCAAATTTATTAACAATTCAAACTGTAACCTTATCGGACTTCACCCAGATTAAAACTTAAAATGTAAAAGTTTTTTGATGATGTACTTTATGTTATCAGTAACCATATATAGCTCTAAACTGCAAAATTGTTGAGAGTACACCACAATACCATGTGTACAGAGTTTTTCCTAATAAAATTCATTAACCGTTTAACCTTTAAACTTGTCGGACTATAGTAGCGATGAATTAACTGAAAGTTGCAATTGAAATCTATGACAGTAAAATTTACCATGCAAGGAAAACCCGACAAAAGAAAGAGAAAATAAAATGGACGACAATGTGGACAAAATTCCGTTTTCAAGCTTTTTAAAAGTTTAATTCCCAGAAGACTAGAAGCATTCTATAATGAAGGTTTCACCTGCAATGTGCCACACGAAAGAAAGAAAGAAAAGAAAGAAAGAAAGAAAGAAAGAAAGAAAGAAAGAAAGAAAGAAAGAAAGAATTAAAGAAAATGTACCCAAGCTGACAGATATCAACTGCAGAAAGTCACTTGAATCGATACAATCGGATGAGGTTCCGGAATTTCGTAGTTGATTGTCATTATTATTCTATAAACAGACGACTTGCACACTCCCCTGCAATAATGACGTAGCAGAGCAGTACCCATAATTGGAGTGACTAAACACATATAGGTGGCGTGCTTCAAAATAAGACCTGGGTAAACTTAAGCGTTGCTGTTGCTCTCGAGTCTGCAGTGGACACGAACGACCGCAATTTACATGTCTTCATCCCAATGCTTCAGCATTGAGAGACGGTTACCGTACATCTTATATGTTTGGATGCAGTGTAATAATCTATGTAGGCCTACGTTATTAAAAGATAAGCCATTCAGTCAGATATACAAACTCATCAGCAATTATTCTCTCCCTCCTGTATTTGATTCCATGTTTATCAAAAACGAAAACTGTCCATATTCATTCTCCCTGGCTAACCAATGAATTTCACTTACCTTTGACCAAGACTATTTTGGCCAAATCTGTTATCTCTTTTATTGTGGACCAACATTTTGAAATTCTCTTGATAGTAGTACAATGTATAACAAAAGTTTTAAGCTTTAATATCTTTACCTACAAATTAAAAAAAAACTTATATGAGTTGCACTCTTGTAAGCCTTAATAACAAATCATTTTAGACTTCAATATTGTTTATCGTCTCCTACAACTCCTTTTTACATTTTGTTATATTTCGGAGAGTTTATTATATTATCTTCATGCATGAACTTTGGTTTAATTCCATAAAACCTCTGATAGATAATTAGCTTACATCATTGGTTTACTATTGCAATTTCTAATCAATTTGCTTGTCCTTGACTGTCTTAAATGATCTTTTCAGGCATTCATAATTATTTCATAACTTTCAATTTCTTTGTAACATTCAATTTCTTTTGAAGTATTGTAATACATTTTCAGTATTCATAACCATAATTATTTCCCGCATCTCATTAAAAAATTCTCATTAATATTATTTTAGTGTTTGATTTCAGTGTAGAGTAATTGTAACCATACAGTGTTGGATTAAAGTATTACTCTTTTTTTTTTCATTTGGAACAAACTGCCTGTCGATTTTAGTTCAAATCAGCGTTTTATGAATGCAAGTACATGTATGTGTATGTTGATACAGCCCTGGGAGAATGACATGCATTATTATTACATGTTTTTTTTTTTTTTAACCCAGACTGTAAATTTCTTTTCAAAATACATTGTTGGATTTCTATGCAAAATAAAGGTAATTACAAGGGAACTATAGTCATCCGATAAAACATAACTACTCCCTTAAATGCTCCCAGGAAGATTACCCTCTACCATAGAGCTGTATTTATATATCGCGACGTATAATAGAGCTCTATGCCCTCTACATATCACTAACACCAAATGGACCTGTTGGCAAAACCACGAACCACTGCGGCTGGGAGTAAGCAAGACACTGTACAGTATGTTGTTTAATACGACCGAGTGCAAAAATCTAAATAGCGCCATCTGAGTCAAAATATGCGTTATTAGCTCTTGCATTGTCAGCCCCTCTGTGTGAAATGCATTTTGAAACCCCCTACAAAACTTTAGACGAATCTAAAAACCCTTCCCTACTTCTAATGAATCGATTATATTGTACCAACGGGTTGAGAGGTTTACGGCTCGAAAGGAGTGACGGGTAACAAAAAGTTCTCAGGGCCGAAACTTGCCCCGAATCCAGCGGACCGAAAGCTGTGTACCTGTTCGTTGTAATTTAGCCATACAGTCGTCCGTAGAGAGGTATACTGGTACTAGTGCATGGTTATGCATTTAGCGCAACTCTCGGCGTTGTGAAGATCAGTGGAGGGATCTGTGAACGCTACCTGACGTCAGGGGAGCAGTGGGCGAGGTAAATTCACCCACGATATTCCCTATATTTCTCCAGCCGGTGAGGACAGGATCGTTCCCAGATTTGCAGAGCTGAGGTGCTTTCCTTTTCTCCTGAGCTAGGGCAGATCTACCTCGTAAGTATTGTCTTTATTATCATTTTTGCTGTGGTGTATTGGGACCCTGCGGGTGACTGACGACTTGTTCATTCGGCTCGCCGGGGTATGTCGTAACTCTAATTTTACTCGAGTTGAGCATACCCTGTCCTCCCGATCCCAGACGACCTCCGCCGCGCTATCCATCTCGAACCGAGTGTTGGCTTGATGTTAGGGCCGTACAAAGGGCACAATTGCCTTGGCTTGTTGGGCAGATTATGATTATGACTTGAGTGCAAAACTCGACCAATTCAAAACAATAAGAAAATTGTGGACGGTAGATCAGAACTTAGAGTTCTAGGTGATATAGATCTATTATTAACGTTAACGGTTAGAGATCGCTAGATCTCGGCCTAGTCTATACATCCATAAATCCATTAACACTTGTTACATGTAGGCTGTCTAGATCAAAATATTTGTTTGTTTTTGTGTGTGCAGGGGTAGATCCAGCAGGAATTTATAAAGGGGAGGCACGTTTACAAAATTGAAGGGGGGGGTGCATGCGCCCCCATTTTTTTTTTTTTTTGTATTCTTCTGTTTTAACAAAAAAATGAATAGATGTAACGTTAGCAATTTTCTATGGGTGTGTGCCCGGTGCGCCCCCCTCTGGATCCGATCTGCCACTGGTGTGTGTGTGTGTGTGTGTGTATTTTCACTGATCTTTATGTCAGATCTAATGCTATGGTACAGCATTGGTGGAGATGAGAATTGGGCTTTCAACGTTTTGTGAGATACCAAGAAAACACTTACGAAATAGTACAGAGCATACAATGTACCATTTTAAGAGGAATTCAAAGTTAATTTGATGAGAATCGGGTTTGGAATGACGAAACATCCAAAAACAAAGTAAAACAAAGCGATCGTAATAAAGTGTGGGTCCCGCACACTTATTAGAATCGATTGCTCTGTTTTGGATATCTCACTCTCAGCCATTTCAATAGCAATTTTCATCAAATAAATGTTGAATTCCTCATGGAATTACATGCTCTTTCATATTTCATGAGGTTTCTCATTATCTCACCAAAAAATATTAGAAACCTGAAATTAGGTCTCAACCAAAACTTATATGATCCCTTTAACCCCCTTATCTACTGCAATAGAATTCTAGATAGATCTATAGGTCTATCTATAGGTCTATCTAATGTTAGAACCTGAAAAAAAAATCTGTGCTGACTATTGTTAGATTAGGACACAGAATAGGGCCTACCAGGTACTGAAGAACCGGTAAAAGTGGTTATTTTCATATGCTCAGCTTGGTAAGAATTAACTGCGACCAGCTGGAACACGAGTGTGTTAAACCATGTGAAGTTGCGCCCCGGGGTTAGGTAAGATGATATTTGCATGTTGACGCGGAATCAAGACATAATAATGTGTGTGGAACTGATGAGTCATGTGCAAAAATATATACGCATATTTTACTTTTGCACTGGTTTCAGTTTAGTGTTCATCCCAGAAACCCTAATGCTCGAATGATCAGAAGCTATAGTTTAAGAACTGTTGTGTGTATTTATCTGGCCCAGAACCATGCGCACGGCATCTGACATGCCTGCTTACACTTTTAGGAACACCCCTCGACACCGCTATCAAAACTATTGAAAATTTCTACATTCTACCACAAATTTTACGTTACACTCACACGGAATAAAATGCTTGGACAAAAGTATGGTAGAATGCTTAAATCCATAGTCAGCCCTCACTTTTCCCACAAAGCAAAATTTCAGTCTTTAAACACAACCTAATCCTGACCATCGCTGCACAATTCAAGATGCCAGCTTTGAATGATGCAAGGTTGTGTGCATGCCTTTATCGAAAGTGCTCTGTAGATGTGCAGCGATTGTTTCTGTGTGTGCGCCACTGATCTCATAGATCATTGGCGCTTGCTACATGAGTGTACCTCCGTAGCGTGATCTTTTGAAAAGTGCAGCGCGATCAACCGTGTGGAGAAATGTGATCTGCATTGTGCAGACGATGCATTAAATCTTTGTTTTTGGTATTAAAGTTGTAAATTGTGCATGTCATTATCTTTGGGCTTCTATACCCTGACTTCATGGGTTTGTAGGCGGGGAGGGAAGCGAAAAAAAAAAAATAAGTGGCTTCAAAACTTTTTGCTTGCCCAATTTGGGTAAGCATTTTTTCTAATTGTTCCAAAACATTTGCCCGACTTTGATTTTCACTTGCCCTGGGCAATCAGGCAAGCGTTTACAGCTGTATGTAGCACCCTGATTTCATGTATGGTACAAATCAAGTTGAAGGCTAGTTGTACTTGCATAGGAGACTTCACAGTCACTTGACCAAGGTAGATATTTAGAACGATAAGAGAAGGGCTTATTCAAATTATCATTTACAACTGTCTGTCAGGGTTCTGTTTGTTCACTGTCAGGTTGTATTTGATTTATAATCCATCCCCTAGAAAAACATCAATATTTTCAAGCAAACCACTTAAAGATCTTTGCCAAGCATTCAACCTTTAAAGTGAATGAGATGTATTAAACCCATGTTTTGAAAGTCAGTACCGTTTGTAGAATGACTTCACACCAATGACATAATATGTAGTATCTCGATTCTCCTATATTTTTAATCTGTTAATTTACCAATATATTCAAATTTAGGACAGTTAAAAATGACCCAAAGGTTGCCTGCAGTTCCTTGCTACAGTAGATGCTTGTGAAAAATAAACAAAATTTCAGACCAGTGGGACGTAAGACAAACAGAACGGGTGGCATTACATTGCCTCATTCTAGTCAAAATAGGTGGTTTCCTCAGTATATCATTATTGTCTAGACAAGTCTTGCCGTTTTCCGTCTGCTCGTGAAACCCCACCACCCGTCAGGCAAGAGTCAAACTCTGATGCCACCAAAACCACAATTCTCGGCAGGAAAGGAAGTGTCCAAGTGCCCTGTGTGAAATAGCTTCCCATTCACAACAATTGTTCAGTAATTAAAAGCTGTGATGATTTGTTGATGAAGGTAAACAGGTAATCGGCACGACAACTGGCACGGACAAAAAAGTGCATTTTATACCATCTGCTGAAGGTCAGTGGGTGAAGTCTACTGTAGGTTTAGGTTTTTACATGCTCTCAAGGTTAGTATTAACCAATCTGGTTTTTTTAACACCAGTCCTATATTCTGTAATGCAATCGTGGGAAATAGAAACAAATTAACTTGAGAAAAAGAATTTGAGTATAATTTTGTTTGCAAACTGACTCTGTAGCTTCAAATGCAATTGAACGGAACATGTACAGCACTAAAATTGTACAATGCAAGGGTTTCTTGCTTAGTTTGCATATAAAATGTATGTCTCTAGTTTCTGTGGACAATTGAAAATTGTATTGTATGGAACTCTAGTACTCTATATGGAATTCTAGTACTCTATTCTTTATTATGAGTGTCGGTACCAGAGGAGAGAACTTTTTTTTTCTCTCTCATTTAAAGGTAGGGAATCCCATTTGCACGCCTTAAATGAAGGGTTGTATAAATACAGTGGCATGTTGAAGAGAGTATCATTTTAGAAACTCCCATAAAGTATTGAAAGTGGAAGGTAACATTTAGTACATTTTTTTGACCGTTAGATTTTGAATTGAATTGTTTTCGGGGCTCACCGTAAATTCCAGTATATTACTAGGCTACCTTTGCAGACCCATGTACTGCATGTGTGTCCATCATGTATATTTTGTGAAGAAAGTTCATCAACACTTACAAACATTTCTATATACATTCTTGCCACACACTCTATATGTTATTACATCAGCTCTTGTACTTTTAGATTTGTGTTTACAGATCACAAATACAGAAGAATGCAACAAAAAGGCGTAAGTGTGGCTGACACACAGAACTACTGAGTAGTTGAGTTTTGTGCATTATTCAAATTTTAGATAACTGTTGACTTTTAAATTTCTAAGCAGTGGCCTAAGCAAGTCCCCTGAGGTTCATATTCAATGTTTTGCTGCATTTTGGGAGGTCTGTAAAAGGTATCCCCTACCTTTAAAGGGCAACATTCTAGGTTGCAAACTACATGTAGTAAATTAACTTTTCATGCTGAAATACAGAGCAGGACAAAGTACCATGTAGGAGCTCACATGACTATTACCCTCTTTTCTGTGTTCAAAATTACGATATTTCCATCAGAAATACAATTCTCAAAAGTCTGCTTTTCAAGCAATTCTTGTGTGCAACCTCACATTGTATGCAGTGGACAGGTTTGCATGCAATGAGTGTTTGAAACACTTTTGCACTGCTTTCCTGGTTAGTGTTTATACCTTTCATTCTGTTTGGCTGTGAACTTCAAAGATCTATAAAAAAAAAACAAAAGGGAAAGAAATTCAAATGAATAGTGAAGAAAACTTTTCACAGCTCAGCCCATAGAAAATTTGAGCTGAAATTTGACATTCAAATGAAATATTCAGGTACATTTCTATATGTAGAAAGCTTGGAAAAGATGATCTCTCCCTTAGGATTTTAATAAAGGATGTGACAAGCAAAATATCAACACTGATTATCTTGAGATGAAGTTAAGAGTACTTTCATGCTTCTAGACGTTGACACAAATACCTTTGCATTATCTAGGGAGTTCCTATTGTATCATTTATTTTGAGTGTGTTTGTTTGTTTGTTTTTTTTTCAGGATTGTTAATCTTGTGTGAATCATCTTCATTGTCTGAATCTCATGGCCTTTTTTTTCCCTGAAAGATCATCACTTCTATTTATCAAGTTGTCAAAAGGAAAAGGCAGATGAGAAGCATTGTAGGAACTCTCATGTAAATATTGCAATATGAATTAATTAAGATTGTGTGAGCAATATTTGAAAAACACTAGCAAGATCAAGTCTGAATATGTTCCATACATCTGTTTAATTAAGCAGGTAAGTCTGGGATATTGTGCATAAATTGTGTGTTAACCTGATGTACCTTGAAGATTTCTGAATGTTTAATAACTTATTGTTCATTGTCTTTTTTTCTTTTTTTTTTGCAGGGGGTTCTACGAAAATGCTGCATTACGTGTGCCTGCTGCTGTTGCTGAGTGGTGAGTAAATGTGTGCAATATGACGTGTTATCGCCTGTCTTTGCATTGGTATAGCACTTGTGATGTAAAAACTATACACCTCCCTGGTACAACCATTAATTGACGTGTTCCCACCTCCCTGATGTAACACTCCTTACCCAACATGTAAACTGTGCCACACACAGCTGTGGATGCACAGAATCCTGGACCTACTGATGCATGCGTAGAGTTTGAGGTGCGAGTCAACAGACGATTGGCGGCAAAGCATGCAAGTTAATGCCTGCAGACAGTGGTTCTGATGAGGTATCCCTTTCAATTGTGCCCTGCTGATTGGATTCCCCTCTCCTATTCAACCCTTCCACTCCACCACATCACCTTTTCAGTCCTGTTTGAGGACCACCCCACCCTCCTTTAATCCCCAACTGTAGTATTTCTATCGAAAGAGGTTGAAAAGGGAAAAAAACATAGAAGGACAGGGTTTTCTGTGATCCTATGACAAATAAAAGGAGCAGTCCTGCTTCAGTCACACAAAGGTAGGATCTCCGCCTCATTGCATTTGCAATTTGGGTCCTTTTTGCACCGGACAGTTAACCATCAGCAATGTGTGTGTAGCTGTTCTTTAACTTCACACCCAAGTACACATAGGGGGGCACCCCAAGTGACCTGCATGCCACAGATACCTTCTCTTCAATAAATTTTTCCTCTTGTTGAACTTGACAACTGTGCATGTTTATTTCAGTGTTGCTGCTTTGTCATTATTTTTAACGCTTCCTAAATACGAAAGTTTCCTCTTAATGTTATCACATAAATCTATTAAAGATGGTGCATACAAGGCTATGTTGTATGTGCATGCTTTATAGTGAATGTACTGTGCTTTGCTACGTGACATGTACAGTGAATAAAAGTGTCTGTTGCACCAGTAGGTACCCAGTTTCTCAGTTTTTCACTGGTCCATTCCTGAAAAAGTTTCTGGGCCGACAGTGATTTCTACTGGTCAGAGACCGTCGGACCAGTGCCACTGTGCAGCGTTCTGTATATATCCAGTATTGAACATCATACCAAGATACTGTACCAGTAGTTGTCACATAATCGTTTTTGTAACTGCTACTGTACTTTTTAATTCGTAAGAATGAAACTTTTTTTGATGTTCATTTAATTTTTCGAGCACTATATACTTTGTCAAAACATGAAAAAATGAATGGAATTTGAACAAGGAAGGCTTTTATAGCTGATCTAATTAATCTGTTTTACAGTTAACTTGGCTGGTTATTCGGTAAAGTATGACCTCCATAAACTGTAAGTCAGATATGAAGGTCATGTTTGAAATTGACAATTCTGTACTGTTAAAATGGCAAAATGTACCAAATTGCAAAAATGTTTAGTATAGAAATGATACGACAGGATGGTACCTCTACTCTCAGAAAACTTGAACTTTACATTCATGTGTGAGTGCAGATGTCAAAGGTCAAATCATATGGTGCTGTTTGTTCAGCATTATAGTTGAAGAGATCAATTATGACTAGGAAAGAAAAATAGTACGTGTGTAGTAGAAAACACAAAGTATTGAATTGAATGTGAGTACTACAGTTTGTTGTATGACAGTGTTGAAGGTAGACATCTACAGTCCAGGTGAAGTATTACTCAGTATGTTGCTGTAAATAGTGTAGATCAGTGGCAAAAGTTCCATGGAGACAGATCAGATACAGGTCAAACAAAGGTGATAAACATTGAGAAGGACTGTCAGAAACCTCTCTGATAACATGACAATATGAAATATAGTAAATTACGACATCTCTTAGTGCAAAGTGCAGTGGACCTCATAGGCACTGCGCTACTTTGATTGTTTCCATGACACAAACCTAATTAGTCCAGATGCAGCTTGATTTCAGCATGGCCTTTGTGCACGACATTGTGCACCAAATATATTGAAATTTGCAATTTAATCACTTGAAAATTATTTCATAAACACACTATCTAATATTTTGTGCTCATTGCATCCCCACACCCATTACTTTTTAGGCATCTTTCTGCGAAATAGATGCGAAACAAATGGTATGAACAAGTAGGCCTACATACTGCAATGCTACATGTATAACTGCATGATGAACAGTGTCTTGTCTCAGACAGTGATGTATTTCACTATGTGCCCATGATTGTTTGGTCCTTCCAGTTCTTTTTCATCTGGGAACCGAGAGGAAAACGGCAGAGGGAGTAAGAGAATGAGAGAGAAAAAGAGAGGGGAGAGGAATGGCAAAGAGTGGGAGGACATGCTGTTTGTTAATTGAATGAAAACAAGTGTGTACATAACAATGCGGTTTAAGCAAGGAAAATGAGTCATGACAGAGATATGTTTGCACTGTGCAGGGCCCAACAAATACAAACGTAGATACTCACTGTCACCCAAACTTTTTAATATTTCCAGTTATTTTTACAATTTTGTTTTTCATTTGTTTTGATCAATTCCAATACATGTTCACAATTGCTGAGTATGAAGCAGGAGACCTCCCTGGAATGAAGTTAACGCTGTCTGACCTAGAAACAAAGAGCAGTGCTTTTTGTTTGTTTTGTTTATTTTTTTAAATAAAAAAGCAGGGCCAGATCAGATATCTGTTGGAATTATATTGTAATAATGTGTTTCTCCAGCATTTAAGACCATGCATTTGACTCTCTATGTATACATGTACATGTATCATACATTATGTATTATGGTAAAGTATTTTTTGCAAAATATTTTTATTTTAGGGGCAGATTGGGACAAGTGTCAAAGACTGTTAATAATGCTTTATCAATATCAAAGTCCTTTGGGCCTCACGTTGTAAATTTATCAAGAGAAATTCTTTGCTATGAAAATGATGGTAAAAATCCCCATGAGATGTGTTCTTTTCCCCTTGAACGCTTGAATAGTTTTTTTTTTTTTTGTAGTATGTCACTGAAATATCTTTGATAGCACTAACTATTGACAGTAACAGGACAAAATTTCAAATATTCTTGATTAAATGCAGTATACAAAACCTTACAGTGGCATATTGTGATACAGGTATCATTAAATGATTTAATGTCATACATAGTGTTGGTCCTACCACTAACAGTGCCAGTAATCCACATGTTCCATGAAATCTCATATCATGGTAAAATGTAGTGTGCAAATGGCATTTTGCATGAGACATTGAACTGATCTCTCCTATTAACAAAAAAAGAACTTGATAGCAAAAACAACAACAGCAAAGCCCTAGAAAGTTTGACACTGCACCGCTGATGTCACAAAGTCACCATGGTTTCTGAATTAAAGTTGAGAGTGGAAACGTGCCCCCCAGCACCTGACTTTATGAATCCCCCCTGAGGATGCAGACATTCCATGGCGATGCGGTAATGCGCTCAGCCGATCCGAAAGCCTTGTCCGAGTGGACACAGATTGCGTATTGTGCTCGACCATGTGGTATAATGTCAAAGAGCTATTTGTGCCCATGTCTGGGAACAGCCCCTGCAAAGTGAGGTACAAGACTCCGACATGGCCTGATGGTACTTTCATGCTACATCGTTTACTCTTGATCGATTGAGCATCCTCGTCCTGATGAGAGAAGTGGCAAAAAGTGTGTGGAATTCAACCAAAGGCTCTTCTTTCATCCCCTCTGAGAAAGGAGTATTTCCCATGACATACATGTACTCTGAAACATGACTATGGCCCAGGAGTGAGCTACATTCATATTTGGGATATTCTTGAGGCTCTCACCAAGAGTGATCTCCCACCCACTCTACATGATTTGTAAGGAGTGGTTTAAGGTTGAGCTATATTTTCCTAATGATGCACCTACATGAAAACCAGGAAATCTCTGCTATATTTTTGATTGCAGAGAAAGGTCTTAATATTACAGGTTGTGTTCATTTGCCTGTTTTCAACACTTCCTGCATTATTCTGAAAATTATGTAGATTTTATGGGGTAAAATACCGTAGATACAATGTAAGAGAAATAAAATACCCCATTTAAAAGGTTACCACTTTTATACTGAAGTGGAAACTGTATTTACACTCCAGTGTATTTCAGTATTTGATAGCCAGTTTGCTCTTGCATGAAATACAGTAAGTAGAAGATTGGGAAAGAAAACAAATGTACAGTTTCTGGCTTCCATATAAAGTACCAAGTTCTTCTTACTTTTTATAGTCAGGATCATTACAAAATGTAAGTTTCCCTATAAATTCTGTACATTGCAGTGGCAAATAAGCAGAAGAGTGTAATGACATTCACGAAGGTGATGAAACAGTATGTTAGAAAGCCATGAACACTAAATGTTGTGTCTATGTGTAACTTTTTGTTTGTTTTCATGGGCAGGCTTGAAAGAATGCCGTTGGTTTATTTTATAGCAAAGTTCTCAACTGAGCTATATGTGGGGGACAAGGCCATTGGTATGGCTGTGTGGGCATTGATGCCATAGAGATGCTGTAGATGGGTGCTAGTATTTCTGTACAAGTGTTACCTTCAATTCAGACAGACACAGGAGGCACACACTTCCTACAAACAAATGCCATTGCCAGTTTTAAACAAAGACATGGGAAACTCTGTTTTGGTTTCCTGACTGATGGCTAGGTGATAGATGACTTCTATCCCCCCCCCCCCCTCTCTCTCTTCCAGCCCCTTGTGCGTGGGAAGAGATAATAGGGAATACAATATGTGGGCTGGTGGTTGGTAATTTAAGTGTGAGCCGGCTGTACGATAGAGACTGGTATACAAGATTGGGTGTGAATGAAAAATAGTTTGAACATTGCTGCAGGAAAACTGTACCGTCTCGGTCTGTGTGAATTGGGGTCATGTTTAAAAGCATGTACAATATAAAGCAAAAATCAATCCACATTTTTGATTGACTTCTGATACAATTTGTTACAAAGTTGTGTACAACATGTGTATGTATGTGTGTATGTTACAAAATATGTATATGAACAGGTATTAAATGTCATATCTTGGAAAATTTTTTAAATCACTGCTCCCTAAGGTAAATACAATGTACTATAAAAGGACCGACTACATTAGGAGCAAAAATTAAAGATGTATTTGAAGGATGGGAGGAGATATTAAAGCACACTTTTGAAAAAAAAAAGAGAGAAAGTGAATGTAGATATGCTATTTGGCTTGATTTTATCTGACAGTTGTGAAAGTGCTGTCTGAACTCTTGGTCTGCTGGGAGGAAATGATCACATGTCGTTGTGATTTCAACAATTTCCTCCCTTTCGATCCTGATCTAGGGACAAATTGAGTCTCTGAATAGGTTAAGGTATTTCATTACCAAGATGCTGACAGCAGTCATATTAAGTGACACATCTGCAGTCTTTTTTTTTTGTATATTGTTTGTTTACACATGTATACATGTATGTTTGTTTATAAGTGGGCACAGCGATCTTTCTTTCATACTGCACTAGAAGAAGCAATATGATCACAAGTCTTGGTTTGGAGAAACTGGACATTATCTTGATATTCATGTATTTTTATTTTTATTTAGGCCTTTTATTATTTATTTTTTATTTTTTGTTTAAACCCAGTGTTCATCTCTGGTCCCAGCAAGGTTATAGGATGTATGCACAGGATGGAAGTCAATTATGAAATGATATGACGTGAAGGTTGTATAGTTGCACGAGCATGAATTCCTGTCCCCTATTGATGCCCAGCGCATGTATGAAAGGCTCTTTAGTAGCATTGCCCAGTAACATGGGGTAAGTATTCAACAAACTCATGTGGAACAACCAATTCAGAAAGAAATCCAAGTAGGCCTACTGATAACATCATGTTTGATAGCAATTAGTGATAAACGGGATGGTAAAGAAGTGCTAATGACCACAACAAGTACGGATCAATGATTGATTGATTGATTGATTGATTGATTGATTGATTGATTGATTGAATGAATGAATGAATGAATGAATGAATGAATGAATGAATGAATGAATGAATGATTATTATTATTATTATTATTATTTTTTATTTATTTTTTTTTTGGGTGGGGGCACTTAGGGCTTGCAAAAGCAGTAGGCCCTATGTGTATAATCAAGGAGCTATTCAATAGCTCCTTGGTATAATGCATGATGTAATGTATTACTGTACAATACAATCAAACTCCATTTGATACAATGTACTTCTTTGGAACTTTTCAGCCTATCCAGAGTGGCTTTACAGCATATTTGTATAAAATGCTAGACTTCCAGAGAGTCAGCCCACCCAATGAAGTTGAAATATTAGAGAATTTATAGGTTGTGTTTTTATTTTTCAGATGGGTTCCTTTTTCTAATATAATTTCCCACTTTTTAAAAGTAGACTGTAAAAGTTTTATTGCCTTCCATCATCCTACAGATAATATCGTTACAGCTGTAGATGTACAAAATATTTTACTATGATGAGATAATACTGTAGGTGCTATTATCCACCTCAGCACACATACAGTGTGCCATACACTCTGGTTTATCCTCAACCTGTGTACTGTGATGTCACCTTGCACAACTGCACCTGATGACAAAAGGGCAATTTCCGTGGAAAGGAAACTTGCAGTTTAATGGATTTTTTATGCTTATGGAGAACCAATATGCTGTTAGTTTTGCTTCCTCTTGGATTACACTCAATCTAAACCAGATTCCCCCCCCCCTCCCATATTTGTGACAGTGTTGGAAATTACTTTTCGTTTTATTAGTCTGAGAGACTTTGTTCGGCGTGTGCCTTTATAGTGTGATGTACAGTACTTATTCTATCAACACCTTGAAAGCCAACTTTGTCATTTTACGTACATGTAGCTGATCAAGATACTTTTCATTTATCTCATAGGGGTGGGTGATGTTGGTGGTGATGGTGGCAGTTGGTGTGTGTTTGTGTTTGGGGGGGGGGGGGGCTTCCAACGTCGCAGCCTCTCATAGGGGTGCCTTGTTATTACCAATTTGTTTATCATCAATGGAACCTATAAGGGCTTTTTACACTTGTAAATTTTTGCTTAGTCCCGTACCAACGGTGGGGCTAAGGGGGGGGGGGGGGCCTTAGCCCCACCGTTGGTACGGGACTATCCTTAGCCCACTTTCTGTTTACACTCGTTTTTGCCAAAGTGGGCTAGCCCCACCGATAATCTCGTACTATCTGGCCCTGCAAAATAGCAGGGTTAGCACCGCAATTGTGGTGCTAGCACCGCAATTACGGTGCCAAGCAAGTGAGTGTAAACAGAACGAAAAAATAATCCGGGGCTAAGCGACAGAGACGAAGTTCGACCCCCACTGACCAATCAGAAACGAGGTAATCAAGTGCTGCCAGTGTGTGCATGTACGTGTACAGTGCACAGCGTAATCATGAATATTCATGTGGTTTGGAAAGTCCGGGGCTAAGAAATACGAGTGTAAAAAGGCCAGTTTTCTCCTTAGCCCCGGACAAGAGATAGTACAGGACTAATTGGCCAGTGTAAAAAGCTGAAAAAATTGGTACGGGACTAACGATAGTCCTGGGTCAGAGAAAGTCCGGGGTTAAGAAACACAAGTGTAAAAAGGGCTATAGATGTAGTATTCAGCGTGCACACAGTATGCTTTTGCATTTGTGTGTTTGTGTGTGCAGTGTATGTGTTTGTAGATTGTATGCTTGATTTAATGTTTGTATACTGGTAGGCTTGAGGGCTTTTTACACTTGTGTTTCTTAACCCCGGACTTTCTCTGACCCAGGACTATCGTTAGTCCCGTACCAATTTTTTCAGCTTTTTACACTTGCCAATTAGTCCCGTACTATCTCTTGTCCGGGGCTAAGGAGAAAACTGACCTTTTTACACTCGTATTTCTTAGCCCCGGACTTTCCAAACCACATGAATATTCATAATTACGCTGTGTACTGTACACGTACACGCATGCACCGGCAGCACTTGACTACCTCGTTTCTGATTGGTCAGTGAGGGTCGGACTTCGTCTCCGTCGCTTAGCCCAGGATTATTTTTTCGTTCTGTTTACACTCACTTGCTTGGCACCGCAATTGCGGTGCTAACCCCTGCTATTTTGCAGGGCCAGATAGTACCGTACTATCGGTGGGGCTAGCCCACTTTGGCAAAAACGAGTGTAAACAGAAAGTGGGCTAAGGATAGTCCCGTACCAACGGTGGGGCTAAGGCCCCCCCTTAGCCCCACCGTTGGTCCGGGGCTAAGCAAAATTTTACAAGTGTAAAAAGCCCTATATAGGCCTATGCAACTCATGTGTATTGTATTTGTTATTTTTGTATTTTTGATATATTGATATATTATGAGTCTATTTTGATATGTTCAACATTAGTTGAGGGCTTCTTGATCTTGCGATATTTTGAAATTTTTCTGTTGTTGGTAATTTTCCTTTGATAATATGTGTCAAACTACCTTTGGTATCAAAGAGAGATTTTTCCCCTCTCCTTCATTTTCTCATGTGGGAATATTTTGAGAATTTAAAGGACAAGTTCACCTTCATTAACATAAGGATTGAGAGAATGTAGCAATATTAGTAGAACACATCATTGAAAGTTTGAGGAAAATCGGACAATCTGTTCAAAAGTTATGAATTTTTGAAGTTTTTGTGCAGTCACCGCTGGATGAGAAGACTACTGCAGTGTGTGACGTCACATGCGTACAACAATATAAGGAAAATATAAAGAAGAATTTCACAAAATTTCATCTTTTGAAAAAAGTACACATTCCCTTGACTCGTTACTGACATATGTTATGGGTAATATTATTCCCATTGCCTTTAGAAAGAGGCAAGTCAAGTGCTCTTTTATTATGCGAAAAAAGTGAAAATACGTTGAATTTTCTTTACATTTTCTTTATACTGTTGTACTCATATGACATCACGAGCCTTAGTAGTCTCCTCATCCAGCGGTTCCAACACAAAAGTTTTAAAAATTCATAACTTTTGCATCGATTGTCCAATTTTCCTCAAACTTTCACTGATGTGTTCTACTAATATTGCTGCATTCTCTTAATCCTTATGTTAATGAAGGTGAACTTGTTCTTTAAGTGAAATATCATAAACATTGTAACCAAAAAAAAAGGAAGGAATCAGTGTCATTTCAAATGTAGAGAAGACAGATAATGGGAGAGAGAGAGGGAGAGATGGAGGGAGAAAAAATCAAATGAAGGAAGCACCCCAGTACAGGGTGCCTACTACTGTTTAATAAAATGATATATTCACGGTACGAAATTTTCGCAAATTTGAGCTGACGGCCTTTATCGTGGCATGAAATTTTCACGAATTGCCACTGGCGTTCAGTGTTTACTATGTAGACAAGAAATTTAGTGTGCATTTTAATTTCGCAAATCTTGGCGCTCGCGAAATTTGCAAAATTAAAATGCATGCGAACATTCCCTATTTTACAGTAAACTGAAAATCTGTCAAATGAATGAATCTTTATACGATGCTTTCATATAGGCCTATATTCCAATCACATCTGCTAGTACGGGTGCTGTGCATTACAGGTTCATTGAATACAATGTACTCACAATGTATACAGACATGTAGGCCTATTAGATGAACCTGTCAGAAGGGGAGTTACCTGGTATGAATCACCTTTCAAATGTTGTTTATCCAGAGCCTGGGTTTGGGCCGAAGGTTTGGACAGACTGTGTGGGGATGTCAAACACGTCAGGAAGTGATCGTTTAACACAAAATATGATCTCACCCTGAGAGATTACCAAAACCAGTGTCATACAATCTGACCATACTTTATACAAATAAAGCAAGTAGGGTGCATTTTCCTATTGTTGGAAAAGATTAAGATAGGTAAACCATTCTAGTCCAATTTAGTCAAGAGGCAACAAACATCATATTCCATATTCACAGAATATATGCCTGTGGAGTATATGTTTTCCTGTAGCTGTTGATGTAGATGTGCCCATTGTTGAATGACCCATTGTTCATATCTTATTTGAAGTATAGCTTTACTCAGCTATAAGCATGATTTTGATGTAAATTTTGTTTTGTAAACAGCTCATTGATACCTTACCTTGCAGTAAGAATCAGAGCTTGAAATAGGTTTGCCTTGAATAGACTTCTTTGTCAGAACATAGGAGTACTGTAAAACTAGATATTTTCGCTTGAGTAATTTTTCATGCTAAGGTGAACTTCACACGTTTTTAATTCCTCAGAATCATACATGTAGTGTATTATTCACAGGAAGCAAAGATCTTTGCATGTATCATTTTTGCACTAGGTGCACATCGTGCGAAATGTTGGAACATTTTGACATCACGAAAATTTTCACTTTCAGTAGTCATGATAGTGCAGTAACATTCATGAATATTAGATGTACTCAAATGATATAATGGTAAAGCTGCCATATGTTTGGGGTTTACTGTACATTTTGACATTCACATTTGACTGATGAGACTGTTGCTACAGTTTCACTAATATACATGTAAAAAAAAAAACTCTTAATGGAGGCATCAAGTGGGTACAGCATATACGGGAGAAACCAGAAAGGAAGTGCGTAAATCAGTGAAGCTAGTATTTGGCACTAACAAAGTTGTAATCACCAAATAATGAAAATTAGGTAACATGGGAAGGGTATTTTTTTTTGTGTTCTTTTCATTTCTAGTCTTAATTTTCTAGTTGACATGCCCCTCAATATCTCACATAGGCCTATACATAACATTTCTTTCCAAGCGCAATTACAAGGTGTATTTCTCACTCTTTTCACGACTTTCCAGTGGAGTATGGGATTGTCTTCCTTTTATCCTGCATGTATGCATCATCATTCATGGTACACATCTAGGTGGTTCAAAACACAAATCATATGGGCATTTTGAGCTGTGTACCCATATTGTACCTGATGTATCGATGCCACAGCCAAGTTTTTCTTCTGCCACCAAGTAGTAAATCTTGCAGGACCATAAAGCTTTCAATCTTTCCCTTTTGACCTGACCACAAAACTACAGCAGGTGTTTGAACCTCTCACTACAGACTATGGTTTCTACTGCTGTCTGGGGTGTGTACAGCCGTACAATAGTTTACAAATTTCAGGTGTCGACAATATGGACCAGAAGTGAGGTCTCTCAAAGTGGAGCACTAGAAAGGTCACTGCAGACGGAGTGACACATCTCTCCCGCCCCCCCCCCAATGATATGATATACACTGCAGTGACTTTTCCTATGTTGTTGTTTGTTAGCGAATGTAATGGCCCTACAATAGGACCTACAGTACCTACAGCATGCACTATGCTGTATTGTGCATTGTGCACAAGATTCTTTGCTGTCAGAAGTTACATTTGTAGTTGATAGTCACACGCTGTTTCTAAACTTTAAGTTTACATCGAAAACTTAAGTCTCGATGATTAGCTTGTAGTTTAGCACCGTGTAGACGCACTCGAAAGTTAGCAATCTTAAAGTTTAGTCGATGATTAGTACCAGGAGACATCTTAGGATTTACGCTCTCTCCACGAACCACGGGGGGTCCCCACTCGTAGTTTCGCTCCGTGTGGACACAATAATCATCGAGCTTGTGATGACAAGAAACTAGATGACGGAGAGAAGAGAACTACCTGAAAGATAGTATTGTTTGTCGCATAGTGTCATCTTCAAAAGGCAATGTAACATCTGAATGAATTTGATTCAGTGGGAATAGTTACAACTCTACAAGTTGTATCCACTATATTTTATTTTGTCTTCATTAATGTCTTGAGAAGTGAAAGTGCATGAGTGGATTTTCTACACTGATTGGGAAAACTATACAAAGGAGTGTATACATGTAGGCCTAGGGGTATAGGGAGGGGGATTGGGGAGTGGAGGGGTAGAGGACTGGGTTAAATGAATTTTTTTTTTTTTTTTTTTGGGGGGGGGGGTTGTACAAAGGCTATTTTATGCAGAAGGAAAATAATACTTTGTGACACAAGACCTACCCACCCAAATGGCTCTGTGGCTTTTGCCTCTCACCTCACTGGCACGGTGTCTCTCTCTACTCACCTACCTCCTGGGATGAAGCATAGCTCTCACTGTCCGCTCCCATCAATGGGATGGCCCAGCCCTCACGGAGGTCATGTGGGGTCAAATCCAGTGCTGTGATAACTCCCCCTCAACCTAAATATGTGAGATGTCTTCCCAGAGAATCAGCCTGAAAAAAAGATGGGAAAACTAATAGGAAAAGATGTGGAAAGCTGGGGGGGGGGGGAGGGGGAGGGGTTATTGCAGGATGGATCAGATGGTTTAGAAACTTTGGCTAGGTGACTTTGTTGTAACTTGATCGTTAGGTAGGTTGCCTATCCTAAACACAGCTGCCCTGTTTGCAGGGCAAGGTTAGCTGCACATTATGATACAGGGTTACGAACTTTAACTGTGTAAAAAGGAGAAGCGACTTAGGTGTTACCAAGGAGGTACTAGGCGAGCTAGTACCTCCTTGGTGTTACAAGCATTGTAGAAGAAGCTTTTACAAGGTTAGTGGATTTGTATAGATTGTGCAGATCCATGTGGTAGGGTTATTAAACCTGTCATAATGTGAATGTACTCTTCTGCAAACTGCTTAATTTTCTAACAGAATTGTTTCTTTAGTATAAGGGAGAGAGTGAGTTACTGTAGGTTCTGCAACGTGTGTTATTGATTATGTACAGTATAACCGTCACTTGATGAGATGCAGTCAGTGAGTTTAGAAGCATGGATTGTGAAGTGTGGTGACCTTAAGTTGTGTATGTTGTGTCTCACAGTTTTTAGCTAATAGTAAACTTTAAGTTTACATCGAAAACTTAAGTCTCGATGATTAGCTTGTAGTTTAGCACCGTGTAGACGCACTCGAAAGTTAGCAATCTTAAAGTTTAGTCGATGATTAGTACCAGGAGACATCTTAGGATTTACGCTCTCTCCACGAACCACGGGGGGTCCCCACTCGTAGTTTCGCTCCGTGTGGACACAATAATCATCGAGCTTGTGATGACAAGAAACTAGATGACGGAGAGAAGAGAACTACCTGAAAGATAGTATTGTTTGTCGCATAGTGTCATCTTCAAAAGGCAATGTAACATCTGAATGAATTTGATTCAGTGGGAATAGTTACAACTCTACAAGTTGTATCCACTATATTTTATTTTGTCTTCATTAATGTCTTGAGAAGTGAAAGTGCATGAGTGGATTTTCTACACTGATTGGGAAAACTATACAAAGGAGTGTATACATGTAGGCCTAGGGGTATAGGGAGGGGGATTGGGGAGTGGAGGGGTAGAGGACTGGGTTAAATGAATTTTTTTTTTTTTTTTTTTTTGGGGGGGGGGGTTGTACAAAGGCTATTTTATGCAGAAGGAAAATAATACTTTGTGACACAAGACCTACCCACCCAAATGGCTCTGTGGCTTTTGCCTCTCACCTCACTGGCACGGTGTCTCTCTCTACTCACCTACCTCCTGGGATGAAGCATAGCTCTCACTGTCCGCTCCCATCAATGGGATGGCCCAGCCCTCACGGAGGTCATGTGGGGTCAAATCCAGTGCTGTGATAACTCCCCCTCAACCTAAATATGTGAGATGTCTTCCCAGAGAATCAGCCTGAAAAAAAGATGGGAAAACTAATAGGAAAAGATGTGGAAAGCTGGGGGGGGGGGGGGGGGAGGGGGAGGGGTTATTGCAGGATGGATCAGATGGTTTAGAAACTTTGGCTAGGTGACTTTGTTGTAACTTGATCGTTAGGTAGGTTGCCTATCCTAAACACAGCTGCCCTGTTTGCAGGGCAAGGTTAGCTGCACATTATGATACAGGGTTACGAACTTTAACTGTGTAAAAAGGAGAAGCGACTTAGGTGTTACCAAGGAGGTACTAGGCGAGCTAGTACCTCCTTGGTGTTACAAGCATTGTAGAAGAAGCTTTTACAAGGTTAGTGGATTTGTATAGATTGTGCAGATCCATGTGGTAGGGTTATTAAACCTGTCATAATGTGAATGTACTCTTCTGCAAACTGCTTAATTTTCTAACAGAATTGTTTCTTTAGTATAAGGGAGAGAGTGAGTTACTGTAGGTTCTGCAACGTGTGTTATTGATTATGTACAGTATAACCGTCACTTGATGAGATGCAGTCAGTGAGTTTAGAAGCATGGATTGTGAAGTGTGGTGACCTTAAGTTGTGTATGTTGTGTCTCACAGTTTTTAGCTAACATATGGTACTCTCTAAAAAAAAATTGAGTGAAAATATTCACTCTTAAAGGAGTGAATACAAAAAAGAGTGAATTTAGAGTGAAATTGGAGTGAATTTCGAGTGAAAATGTTCATTTTCACTCATTTTACAGTGACGTCAGGGATCACTCAAAAGTGATCCCTGACGTCACTGCAAAATGAGTGAAAATGAACATTTTCACTCGAAATTCACTCCAATTTCACTCTAAATTCACTCTTAAGTGATTCCTGACGTCACTGCAAAATGAGTGAAAATGAACATTTTCACTCGAAATTCACTCCAATTTCACTCTAAATTCACTCTTTTTTGTATTCACTCCTTCAAGAGTGAAAATTTTCACTTGATTTTTTTTAGAGAGTACTGTCCAAGTACAGTCATTGTAAGTATGGCTGCAAAACCTCCCCATGGCACCAAACCACCCCACGGCACAGAGCATACACTTTATCAGAGAGATTGCATGGGATTCGGCTAGTTAGTCCGGGTCTTGAAGTATTTTCAGCTGGAGATACAATTGTAATCAACATTTCATTATAGATATTGCATTTCAGTTGCACTATGCACTCATTGCAAAGATGTATTCTGTACAGTTTTTGTGTTTGTGTGTGTGTCTGTCTGTTTGTTTGTTTTTGTTTCAGTTTTTGTGGGTTTTATTTCTTCACTTGTTTAAAAGAAAAATAAATAGACAATGTCAAACATATCCACAAGTCATTAGAATATTAACAAGAGTTCTTATTACAAATGTTACATAATCATGTGAGTAATGACAATTTTTTAAAGTATACAGGTGGAGGAGACCATTATCAATGTTACAGCAAATCACTTGACTTGGACTGGATGGATCACTACCTCTGAATAATAATCTGAATATCAGAATACAATGTATGTACCTACACATTGATTATGCAGACAGAGAAAATTGTACAAACCTTGTATGTAATAAATTTCAAGCAAGCTTATCATGCTTATACCAATCATTTAAGGTTGTCACATACTACCAAAGCGGTACATCATTTTCTTCCCCACCACATGTTCTCGCCGTTCCTGTTCCTGTTTAACAATAACAGGAACATTTGCTGTCTGCAGTGTATTGCCGCAATGGTCTATACTGGTAGTTCACATCTCATCTGAGTCCAATACAGTGACATAAACATTGGCAAACTAATGCATGTTATGTGGTGGGGGAGGGCCGTAAGTATCCAGCTGATAGCAGAACACATTGCATACCTTACATAGCATGCAGGGTGTATAGGTCATGTGGGCAAGCGTGCCTCCAGTAATTATCTCCTGCGCAACTATCCTGTGAGACGGTCTGATTGTAGGTTAGTGTGCTTTGGATTCCATCTGATAGCTATCATTCATCTCATGGAAGTATATGGTTCACATTATGGAGACACTGTTTGCTGTATTAATGTAGATGAAAATATACAACTTCTCTTTCTAATTGAGAAATATATCAAAAACTGTCAAAATCTTTAGCCAGTATGACACGCTATTCACACAAGAGAGATCTGCAGTGCACATTACACAAACTTTTTTTTAGGTACAATGTAGTTTTCATGTGATGATATACACTTGTTTCATAAAGAAACCCAAAAGTTGTCTTCTCATTCAACTCTTAGAATTATGCTTGTTAGGGGAAAAATGCACATGGTTTTTTTTTTGTTTTGTTTTTTTGTTTTTCTAAATGAAAATCTCCTCACATAAATAGGCACATGGAATCATAGCAACCTGCAAAGAGGCTGGTCTCTGCAAAACATGTCTTGCATTAGGGTTTAAAAAGGGAACAGGAACTTGTGTCTGGTCTTGACAAAGTACACATCCTCCCAAATATTTGTTTTAGGAACAGGTCTCCTACCCTCCATGAGACCTGTTAATCTACGTACAATCCCTGAACTTCATCAAATATCGACCACCCATCCCTTCCGAGACCTCTAAATATTAGTTGACCTTTGTTTTTCAGAGGCCTTGTTTGATATCAAGTACTTTGGTATCTCTGGTTCACACACATGGTACTGGCTATTCAACTCATGAAGTAGTCAAACTTAAAAGAACAGGCATTTGCATACTTTAATTTGCATATTGCTACAGTGCATGAGAATAGGTAGTGTTAATTGAGACTGGTTAGGCAGATTATTACAGGCCTCGTACATACAGGGAAAAAAAGAATCAAAGTCACAGTAATATTGAGTGCTAAATACTGTATGGGCAAGTGAACAAGCATTGTTTTAGATATAGTAGTACCACATGAATTTACAATCTGATTTCATGGCACAGAAATACTGTCTCCACACTCTGCAACTTATAGGCCTACAATTTTGCTTGGAAGTACATTATAATCCTTTCATCATGAGGAATAATACAGAATTTGCTTGATCTGGATTGTACATACTGCGAGAGTGACATGAAAGCAAAATTTGGTATGTAATCCATTTTTTGTTTGATGACGAGAAGTACAAGTGTACCTACAAGTACATCACAGTCATAATATTAGAAAAGCACTCGCAGAGCGCAGACCTTCACCAAGAAACTTATATTTCCATACACGCATGCTGAAAATCACCCGTATTTCCCCATGATGATTGTCTCAGAGTCAAAGCGCTTGTGAGAAAAATCTCTGCTGCTCACAGTCGACTCCTGTAACTTTTAGGCACACATATGTATTCTCATGATTGACCTCAGCTTACTGCACACTGTGCCTCTAGCGTGCACTCAGTGCATGTATTTGTATGCACACCTCAAATATGCACAGTTTGAACTTCATCGTTTGATGCCTGCCCCATTTGCCAATGAAAACCTTTGTTTTAAAAGTCCTGGATCCAGAAAGTGGTCTGGATCACTACCAAATTTTAATCACCTGTTCCTTGCGTCATTGTCAACTTTTCTTGGAAGTTTAATCCAAATCTGTTTGCAACTGTTTGAACTATTTTGCAAACAGGCAGACAGACAGAAACAAACAAACAAACCAACAAACCAATACCAACGAAAACATACTAGCAATCTCCTTGGCTGAGTTAATAACAATTACTGCTGTACACTGGTGTGTCTTGTGCAACCTTGAAGAAAGTCTTGTGATGTTTCATCATGTTGATATACAGGTACTTTCAAGCATATATACATTTTCATAAGTTTTTTGATATAATATATATATATGCAAATATATATTTCTGCTTGTAATGAAACTATCAAACACTGTAATCCCTGTAAAGATGGTTACTTGTGATGCTTGGGTTACCAAGTACCGTATGGTAGGAGCCTGTAGAGTGTGATGCTCTGCATGAGAGCTCAGCCTTTGTTGTCCCTGCACCAGAAAAGAGCATTAGTGTCGGAAATCAAGCATAATGGCTACTTTTGTGTCTTCAGACCCGGGATCAGTCATTTTGCACTGGTTTTCTGTGCCAGTAGAAGTGAGTGTGTGCTGGGCTTGACAGATATATTGAGTATTTTATCAGCCAGTATTGTGCTTGTGCATGAAGCAGTCATGTAGTGATGGATCAGGCGAGGGATAAAAGCTAGAAAATAGGATCAAAGTAGGTTACAGAAATACAGATGATATATTGATGTATCACTGACACAGAGTGGCCTTTATGTAACCTCAGAAAGTTTAGGGACGATTGACATCAAGAGTTGGGATAAAGCAGAGTTCAGGGGTTTCCCTAGCGACTATTCAAATTATGTAATATGTTCAATGATTTTTTTTAATACGGAGGGAAAGCTTGATTGTCATTTGGAATCTTTTTGAATCGAACTACTGTAGTTGCTGCTACATTTGTATCTTTAGAAAGTTATGGCCTGCATTTGTATTAGTCACTTAATTAGTGAAAGAATGGAATTTGCCATGATTATATGCTTCATGCATACTGGGCACTAGAGAATTTAAAGAGATAGCATCTCAATACAGGGAAATTAGTGAGGATTCAAAAGCATAAAAACTATTAAAATATATGAAAGAATTGCTTCCACAAAATTATGACAGAGTTTGATACTTGCTAATGTTTTAGAACTCTACTAAAAACCTGTAGTGTGATGTTAAAACTTATAAACTACATTTTGATGCTTTTAGATAGTTGCACAATTTAGTTATTAAAAGAAAATTGAAATACCTTTCATTGCTCAATTATCATGGCTTATCTTACAAATTGTACCAAGGCAAATTTTTACCCTTCTTTAAAGGATGCAGACAGTACATGTATTTGGTGGATAAATGTATGCAATAGTCCTTCAGAGTGAAGGTTTGTTTGGTGTTGGGGGGGGGGGGGGGGGAGGGGAGTATTTGTCAACTGCTAACCACCTTTGTCCAGGTAGTACTTAACCGGGGATGTAACTTTTGTCCTCTTCTTTGATGGGAAACCTGTTTCCCTTGAGTAGACCCATGAATGACCCCCGGAGAAAAGCTGCCTTCCCCCATCTCCGTGAAGGGGTATTACATGTACATGCATAACCATCTGAGGTGCGACCGTGCGAGTGTTGTTTGTAGGGACTAAAGGCCCCTTTACCTGCTTACATCTGATCTCCTGTCTGCCTAGAAAATGCTGTTATGCATGATGTCCCCAACAAAAGCCACAACAAGGGTGCATGCTATTGTCCCATGGCTGACTCATTACTTTGATTGAAAGGTGGGCACTTTGTATAGCATCCTTCCTGCAGATGGATCAAGGAAAGAAGCTTTAAAGTTTTATGTAAAGTGTGGGGTTCTGTGTATTACTGGGCAGTAGATGTAACCAGGCAGTCAGATATTCCCAGTTGCACAAGAGAACCAGGGAAATGATCTTCACTGTCTACTGTATGCATACTATATAAATACATTGTAGTGGTTTGTGAATCACGTAGGATGACTTTTGCAAGCATTGAAGTTACATTTTGCAAGCAGCACAGCTACAGTACATGTATACCAGTACGTGTATTTGCTTAATATACATTTGACTTGTAGTCACATTCAATAGGGTCATTTTTATGATTTCTTTGACTTGATTACATGTGGTACATAGGCCTATATGCAACCAAGAGAAATATGGGCTACCCATGACACAGTATTTTTAATATATTCACTTTACCCACGTTTGCCCCCGTAGATATTGTGGATACCTTGAATCGCTTTAGACAAGGTTTTCCTTTTCCTGTTTTCCAGAATGATTTTAACATACTTATTTTGAAGGCAAAGTAAATAACAAGTAAGCATCTAAATGTAATTTTATGGTGGATATCGATTTATGGGAAGGAAATGCAACATCCCACCCATACCAACACACACACACTCACACACACACACACACACACAAAACAAAACAAAAAACATGACTTTCAAAGGCTTTTCCATGTCTGCCTCAAACATTGTGAAGTTTTCATCACTTGTCATCAATATGGAAAAAAAAAAGTGTAGTAAGACCCTTGAAAAGAGCTCCTATGGGCTCTCTGTGAAAAAAGATGCCATGTACCACACCAACCGTACAACCTCTTGGATATTCATTCATATTGAAACAGTAATAGCGTTGTTTGCGTGGTCAGGAAGTTTGAAAATGTTAATTGGGGCCCAGTAAGTGACCCCATGCTGAAGGGGCCTGAGGTGCAAGTAATGAGGGTAATTGAGAGGTGAATATTGCCCAGTAGCCCTCCCTGCCCATCACCCCTCCCTAGCTTCAGAGTGGAAGACGTTCCCTGTGGGATATTGTTGAATTAGTGTGCTGAAATGAAATGCAGTGAATCAGCTAGAGTGTAACACATGCCGTTTTATATGTATTACTTCATTCTTCGTGAGAAGTCACAATCTTGTTTGGGAAATCAGTGTATGACAAACAGCTGGAAGGCTTGGTAATGATTTGCTATGTAGTCCTTGTGTATGTTGTTTTGTTTGTCAATGTCTGCATTATATTAGGTGAAATTTGAAACTGGTCTGTAGTCATTTCGGGATGTAGCTATTAACATAAATCCTATTGTTTATTGTAGCTGTTGAAATTAGATGATCTCATTTACCCATCAGAGTTGTCCTTAGCTCTCCAGGAATTCATTTGCCCCTTAAAAGTATTGTGAGCACTCATTAGCTGTGGATTTTCATTTCAAGTTTCCATTCATTATACAGGCAGAGACCCATCATCTTTTTAATGATTATCTGAGAATTACATAGTTGTAAGATGACAATTTTTCTTTTTTTTTTGCCTGTGATTCTCTAATAAATGCCTCAGTATTTTTCATGTTTACTTGTTTGATCAGAGAACTACTGATATCTAACATGAAGTCGTTCTCTTTTTGTGTATTAACCATATTAAAGTTGGTGATGCTTTTGGCTTGTTTTATTTCAGCTGTAGGGAGCTACAGCCAGGTGATCCCAGCCAGTGCCTGTGAGGGGGACAGCTGTTATGCTGGTGACCTTCTGATTGGCCGCGAAGATAAACTGTATGCATCGTCTACATGTGGACTTGACGGTTACGAACCCTTCTACATCGTCAGCCACCTCGAGAACCGGAACCGCGAGATCTTCTACTGCGACTCGCGGGTACCCTGGCAGGCAGGCGTCAATGAGCGCAACCACGAAATCGAGCATGTGGTCACCTCGATGGAGAACTCCAACAAGAAGGAGAGGTGGTGGCAATCGCAGAATGGCCTGGAGCAGGTTTACATCCAGTTTGACCTGGAAGCCATCTTCCACTTCACCCATCTCATCATGACCTTCAAGTCATTCAGGCCGAAGGCCATGGTCATCGAGCGGTCATCCGACTTTGGCCGCACGTGGAAGCCGTACAGGTACTTTGCCTACGATTGCGAGGGCAGCTTTCCGGACATCTCCCGAGATCCAATCCGCAACATCAGCCAGGTGATCTGTGAAGACCGCTACTCGGCTGTTGAACCCTCCACTGGGGGAGAGGTAGGCTATTCTGGAGACAGCCTCGTCTGGGAGGCAATTGATTTTCTTTTGTGAAGAGGCAGCAGCTTTATTGCACCAGTGATTGTACCTATACATAGGCTGTGTAGCTTGACTGAATACCTACATTGTATGTTACAAGAAATGTATTCAAGTTAGGAAGGAAGGGAATCAGATCAATAGAAAGAAGTAGCTTGAAAGAGCACTTTACGTTTTAGCCTAGGGCAATGCAATTGGGAATAAGGGCACTTTCTGCTGGTGGAATACATCAAGTGATACATGCGACCATGCTCCACATAAACCCGCAAAAAGTTGCTAAGATTTTGAAGTTTTTGATGAATTCTGAAAGAGGAAATTCCTAGCTTTATGATGATATGTAACTTAAACTTGAATGTTCCTAACTCACTGAAATAAATGATGGATATCATGAATATAGAATGCTACTTCACAGAAAGGGAGCTTGAAGTTGAGGGTCCATTTAAGTGCACCCAGTCAGCCTGTACTGTGTGTGGAACTAACAGGGGATTTAGATCTCCATGACAACCATTGTGAAAGGATTATCAGATTAATCTTCACCTTGGTACACTTATTACCAACATTCTTTTCATGACTATGCCAAAGTATTTAAGTATCTAGTGACTTTTCTCTATAGTTTCTGTCGGTCTTCATGCTCATTTTTACATGTCCCAGTGGCGGAATATGGTGAACACAAACTTGTCAAAAATGGGTCTTCTGAAACTTTTAATTCTATACTTCGTAACAGTGATTTAAGAAAGCATGTAAAAGGCATACTTAATCATCTGATTTTATTCAAAATTGAATGGCCTACTGGAATATGACCCTGTGCATGTTTATCTCACTGTGAGTTGTTGTGAAGCAGGATTACATAGATCTGTTTACTGTGCTACAAAAATAGCAGGGGAGGATTTGACATTTTTTTTTTTTTTTTGGGGGGGGGGGGGGGGGTGAAGAGATGGAATGGGAGAGGGGGTATACTGCTGCCATAACTTCATATGGCATGTATCTCTGTCCGCACAGCCCTCATAACCTTTCTGTAACTTGTTTTAATATTTCATGTTGACTTTTCAATAGTCCTCATCATGACTTACCCTTCGAGAGGTGCGCTGCATTATGCATTTCTGCAGGTCTTGTTATTCTCATACCAGTCATGACTCCTCTGTAAGGCTTTTTGACTGCCAGTGTGAAAACAATTTGTTGTTTTCCACAGCAGTTTCTTGACTTGGCATCATTCTGTATTAATCTCTGGTCACCACCCCCAGGTCATCCTCAGTGTGCTCCCACCAAACATCGACATTCAGAACCCCTACAGCCCGGAGGTCCAGGACCTCATCAAGGTCACCAACCTGCGCATCAACTTCACCGAGCTCCACTTCCTTGGCGACCACCTGTTCGACGACGGGGAGGAGGTCTTCAACAAGTACTACTACGCCCTCTATGAGATGGTGGTTAGGGGCAGCTGCCATTGCTTCAACCATGCCTCTCGCTGCCTGCCTGCTGATGGGATGGAGACCAAGGAACAGATGGTAAGATTCTTTGATTGCAAGTAAGATTCTTGGTGGCACTCCTCAGTTGAACTCCTTTCCTGTCCTCTTGCATGGAATAACACTTAACTGCCTTCAAGTATATGAATAAACCAGTTTACTATGTATATGTATATATACATAGATGTGTTCAGATTTATGGATATTTCTCTTTCCATGAGGATGAAGTATTGAACTGTCAGTTTACCTGTATTGTCATATTGAATACATTTTGTTACATCTAATCTAATTTTCTGTTGGTAGTTATTATTTTGGGGGCATCTTCTTTACAGGGCAGCTTCTAGTAGTCAGGAGCAGAGGTTTTTTGTGATAAAGGTCATCATAAAGTTTAAAAAAGTACCCAACAGATTCATATTCTTACTATGCAGAATACTTTTCTCCTGCTGCTATGTCGCTGCTCTTTCTGTGTACATGGAGGAAGAATTTCTTGTTCTTGGAGTGAAACTGCCAGATGTATTTCAGTCATTTCCCAAGACTGCTCTGAGATTAAATCTTTAAAGTAAAAATTTGCAGTTGAAATGAGGTTAAAGCAAGTTGTTGCCCCCCGGTGTTTTTATGTGTTTTTTTTTTTCTTCTAAAGAGCTCAGCATTGCAGGAACCAAATCGGTCTATTCTTGCTGGGTGTTGGTCAGGGAATAGCAAGCAGCGGGCCATAAGGCCTCTACCCAGAGGGAAATACCCACTGAGAAACACATGGGAGAAACAGAAAGTAGCAGATGGGGAGAAAAGAGGTCAAAATATCGGCCATATGTTAACAGTTTCACATTATTAAAATTATGTGAATTATATCAGTTTTGTGTGTGCGTGCATGTGTGTGTGTGTGTTTGTGTGTGTGTGTGTATGCCTGTTTGTGTGTGTGTGTATGCTGGCACTGTAGTGACGCCCATTCAAAATAAGTGTTTATCATTCAGAAATATTGTTCAAATCCTCAGTTGATGATGCAGTTACACATATAATGCTTTGCAAAATAACCTGAAGGAAAAGTTGGAAAAAGTTGAATTTTCTTTGTCTATGGTGGGCCCCTGCAGCAGGTCATATCACTCTACAGTTATGCAGCATTTTGTATATATTTCTTGCTAACGATTGAAGGAACAACCTCAATAAGAATGTTTTATCGGGAATTACTCAAAGTCACACTTTGATACTTCAAAAATATCAGTGCTGCAAGCAGTGTGTGTACATCTAGTTGCAACAATTTTATTGAAGGGAATTTAAAAGCAGACTTATGAAACCATGAAAAGTGTAAAGTGCAAAGCCATGAGAATGGTGCAAAGGAAGAAGGGTACAGTTATTGAAACACCAATTTAAGGTGGGACTACACACATTCACTTGACCATCTGTTTGGGTAACAGACCTCACAAGATATGTGCAACACTGCAGGATGCACCCATGATATATTCAGAGGTACATGTATGTTTGAATTGATTGCGAAGTTCTGTTAAGGGTTAAAAGGGCTAAGTACTATGCAACTAAATTGCTCTCTTTGCTTGCTGAATCAGATGATAATGGTCTAAAACTTAAGAATCATCAGATGCAAGCTGTAATAAACAATCTTGTTGTTTTTGTTTTAATAATACTCAAAAGACTTTAGAGAGCCAATTACACTCACGAGTTGAGCCATGCATTGTAATGATGAAAGTTGTCACTTTGCTTCCTCTTGTATTATTCATTTGTAAGCTTATATGGGACTGAAGATTTGAGCTCATTAAGAGGATCACCTACACACGTAAGATCCCAAGTACCGGCAGATCCTTCTTGTGGGGATGGTGTAATTGCTTGGTGTAAATTACACATGGAGAAGGAATTCTGACCCTCCTACCATGTACACTGTATCTTCTTGGCTGTACCGATTTGATTGAGTGCATTTTCATTGCCCAATCAATCAAGAGCCCATCTCCCCTGACAAGGCACACAGTACACCGGAGAAGGTGCAGAGCCCGCAGTTATGCATTTAGAATGGGCGATGGGGCACAGGGCCTAAATACAGTATCACGTTTGGGATGGGGAGGTACATGGGGTTATCTGAGAGGTGCAATGACAGAACTAGCATGCAGTATGCATACAGGAATGAGATTTGATTAGTACACACAGTGTAGCATCAACACCTTATCTTTGCAAAGGCCTAAGAGACAGTTGAGTCCATGAGTGTTTGTTAAGTCATCAATGCAGTGACTATACAGATGCCTGAACGTTTTTCTCTGCTTTGCTGATAAGAGTTACTGATGCTTAGGTTTTTAAGTGTATTTTAGTGTCTGTTATCTTTTACTTAAAGGGAACCCAAACCCAAAGAGCAATGTGGATTGAGTGAAAGGAGCAACATTAGTAGAATACATCAGTGAAAGTTTGAGGAAAATCGGACGATCGATGCATAAGTTATGAATTTCTAAAGTTTTGGTGTTGGAACCGCTGGATGAGGAGACTACTAGAGGTTATGACGTATGAACGGACAACAATTTTAAGAAAATATTTAATTACGAAAATTCCACAAAAATTCACTTTTCTAGCATAATGAAGAGCACTTGACTAACCACTTTCAGAAAGCAGGGGGAATAGTTTTGCTACCCTTAACATACAATGTATGTCAGTTTCAAGTTGATAGAATGTGTAATTTTCATGAAAAATGAATTTTTGTGGAATTCCCTACATATTTTCTTAACATCCACATTTCTCTTTGGGTTTGGGTTCCCTTTAAAGTCTTTGCTGAAGAGATCATGATATTGCAGTGAGCAGTTTAGAATATTTCAATGATCAATACACTTGTATGTCTCTGACTCCAGAGACCTCACAAAGTATCTTTAAGTGAATCCCACACCATGTTCAAGTTGAATTTTGTATTATGGGATAAAGTGATAGAGAGTAGAAGAGGTTTTCCAAGTATCTGACCTTATGTCAAAATCAATTAGTTCTAAAATTTCACATTTTCATGAAATGGTGGTGGTGATTGCAACCACTGTACATGCTGGACGTAAGATGAGATGAAGATTAACAGACTTTTTTTTTTCTTTTTGGCACAAGAGATAATTCTATTTCTTTGCAGCGGATGTTTGTTGTATCTGAATAAGCAAGCAATAATGTCTTTTAGAATATGGGATAGTGTTGTAGTTTTGAGTTTATCAACCAAAAACTCATTTTCAGATGTTTTTGTGCAAAACCCAATGAAAGTTTGAAGTCATTTACATTATCACATTTAAGCTAATTTGTTTTATAGTATCAGTATCATTATTGGATAAGATAATGTCAAACTTGTGTCCTGTTCTGATAAAACTGTTGCCATTCTGCTTAAATGATTTCACTTTATTCAGGGATGCCAGTTTTCAGGCAAGAGCCCGAATTCGGGCCCTGGCAGTTTCAAAGTTCAGGCCTTTTCATGTACAAAGAGGCTTCATGTTGATGAATTTCAGACCCTGTTTTTTCATTCAAACTGCCATCCCTGTTTATTCATTCAAATTGAAGTGAACTTTGTGTGGAATCATACTTTTAACAATGTACTTAACCCAGTCAATTTTTTCCAGGTCAAATTAGTGTAACATGTATGAAATTATATTTTTTTACAGGTCTGAAATATGCAAAAAAAAAAAAGGATCATAATACATTTACAGAGCTGACAATAACTATAAATATTGACAGTGTTACCTTTTTGTATTTTAAGTCGAGGAAATGTTGACCATCTGCTGATGGTTTTCAGACAATAACAAAAAATGAATGTCAAGAAATGTTTTATGCAGACATCCAGGTTTTTGTGGCTCTGTGCCAATGTAGAGTTACTGGGTAGGATTCTCAGTGGATTTAGGGCATAGCGTGACATTATTGTGGAAATAGCCGAGGGATGTTTGGTGCATCATGCCTTGGAGAGAAACACCTGTCCTGAACTGTTCATACCCACCACAGCTTGCAGTCAGCCGGGGGTATTCTCATTGTCATTGCCCTTGTACCAACCAATAGTTGCAATGGAGCCGATGATTTCGTGCAGATTTGATTTAGTGCCTGATATGACATGACCCGATCGGGGAGTAGTGATGTATTGTTTCGTGCCCGCAGAGACCTAATGTATGTCTTCCTCTGAGGCTGACTGTATGATGTGAATCATAATGCAGAGATTAAACAGGACTTTCCCCTCAGGTATAACTGGGGTAACCAGAGACCCTAATCTCAACCTGTCCCCTCTTTACTACGTAGGCTCTTACCACCAACAGCTTTTCAAGGTCAAAGGTGTCAAGGGCTGTGTATCACTTTAGATGCTTGTACATTGAGCCCTCTGTCAAACTGTGACTCAAAATTTGTAATTATCACAAATCTTTAGGAAGTCTTAGTCTAGTGTATGTCCTCTGGGTATTTGATTTGATTTGAATTGATTTGATTTATTTCCGCGTTCAGTCAAACGCAAACTAAACACAAATTTCAGAAGCAGAAAGACAAAGAATAACAAGTGTGTTCACAGTGAAATAAAAGGATAACATTACACAAATAGATACACATAAGTAATTGCATTGAGCAGTGCATTTTGTACATACATGGAAACATAAGATAAAATATACAGTATTTTCAATAGATAACAGAGATAATTGAATGCAGGAGACCACCATTGTGAGCGATTGAGCTTGAAATGGATGGGGCCTTGTAATCGCTGGTACTTTGACAGGTTAATCTTTTCTCTTTGTAACATATCTTTATCTTTTTTTATCTCCTTTTGTTGTGTTTTTGATGGCTGTGCTGTATTTGTTCTTCATCTTTTTTTTTGTTCTGGAGATGATTGTGACCTTGGTATATGAAGATTACAGCACAAAATTGCATTTTAGAGTTAGTGACAATCGGGTCAGAAGGACATTGAAAGATCTTTGTATGTCCTTCTGACCTGATTGTCACAAACTCTAAAATACCAGTTTGTGCTGTAACCTGATCAATTTACATTTAGCATTAGATTAGTTGACAAAAGGTTAGAATATGTCCATATATAAATGTCTTTTGTGCGATATAGTAGCTGGTATTCAAATGCCACCACTCTATCATGAAATGGTGCACTGTGCATATTAAAGCTGACTGGAATAGCCTTTATTACATTTTTATTAAATCTTGCCCATTACACAATAAATTTCCCAAATGCAATGTATTAAAACCACTCCTAAATATTTGTGTACTAGTATAAGAAAATACCCTAACTCCTTCCGGTCAGATTAATTTTGTTTTTCTTCTAAATTTGTGTGTGTTTTATGTTTTGCCATTTCAAAAGTGTTTAAGGGATTGAAATGACATTAGTTTGACTTGCAATCACTGTGATGGCTCTGACGTGCTCCATTTGACGCAATTCTTTCCTCATCATCTGCAACTATTTCAGGTAAATGGCCAGTGTGAGTGTATCCACAACACTGAGGGGAAGAACTGTGAGAGGTGCAAACCCTTCTACAATGACCAGCCCTGGAGACCGGCTAGAGTCTTGGGTGAAAATAATGAGTGTAAACGTAAGTATCTCCAACTGTGCATGTGGCGTTTACGTAGAGTCCCCCTTTCTTTTCAGCCTGTGGATGATTTAGGGCAAATGTATTATGTATACTTATTCTGCTCTTTGGTGTTGGTCTTTTCTTTTTATGGAAAGGGGGATATACTGTAAATACTAGCTAAGTGGGGTAAGGTTCAGCAAAATCAGAGACAAAATATTAACCCATTGAGGACGAGTCCCGAGTATACTCGGGCAAGCGTCTACGGGAAATGTGTGTTGTAGCAAAATCAAACCGTCCTCAATGTGTTAAAGGAAGTCGTGAAATGTTAAAGTGTCACCAAAGTTTTCAGGAATAAAGATATATTGTTGTCACCTCAAATGCAAATCAGATGAAGTGATGTTGCCAGTGGCTCATAACCATCTCACTGGTATGTACAAAAAAGAAAAAGAAGAAGAAGAAGTGTTCTCGGTTACTGGTTTGGCAATGACAAAGACATTCAAAAGTATTAAAGTCATGACATTGTAGTTCTCCAATAATTTGAAGTGATGAAAGTAATTCCTTTTTAATTTCATGTAAAAAAAAAGATGTATGGAAGATTTGTGTATAGGTCAATGACTTGTGTGGTGATGACATCATTATCTCATCTAATTTGCATATGACATCATCATCTCATCTAATTTGCATATGACATCATTGTTTCATAGAAAATTGTAACTTCATAACTTCGGTTACACAAAGTTTAAATGAAATATCTTCTGTTTTGTTATTTGGGTGTTGGAGCTCAATCAATAAACATCAACTTTTAACACACAGTGATATTTGATTTAAAAAGCTGAGCTACATGTACTTAGTGAGATGGAAACTTGACCTGCTCCTAAAAAGGAGAAAATAATAATAAAAAAAAAAAATGGCTGACTTGACAAATATTAGGAGTGTATATTTGCATTCCTATTTGATTGACCTGGACTAACACAAGCATGCAGAATTTGTGACTTATGTTTACCAGGTAATAAAACTCAACTTTTAAGAGCTTCAGAATTTTTGACAATAGACTTTTGATATTCGTATGAAGCCGTAGTAAAAAAAAAAAAGACAGCAGTTATCAGTATAAAGACAACGGTTATCAGTACATTGTAATAGGTCATGTTTGTGATACAGATGATGATATAGAAATGACTGCGATAACAGTGGTAGTATCCTTGGCATTTTTTTTTTTTTCATATTAAATGCACATCATGTCAAGATGTTGTGCTTCCTGAGGGTGTAGGTTCACTTTTGTCAATTTATTTTGCAAATTGCAGCAGTGCAGCTTTTGATGGCTAATTCTGCACTCAGTAGAGACACCAAGGCTGGCATCCAATGTTGGTATTTTCCCATTCTGAGCCAGCTATACCAGACTTATTGTACCACATTACTCCAGTCAATGACATGTAGAACTCTTTTAGTGCTACATCCTATCTTAAAGTCAGACTTGCCTGATGAGAGTCTCCGATAACTTTTTCTTGTAAAGACTGCATCTATCTGATGCTGGATGGGATGAACTGTGTCTAATTTTGCTATGACTAGATGGCTTTATTTTAGAAGACATGAATGTGTCATAACTTGACAGATGTAGAATTATAACATTTTAGCCTGGTGAAATGGGAAAACATGTAGCGCAGGCATGTCTACTATACAGCAACCATCAGAACACTTTGCAATGTGATTGCCAGTAGAAGTTCACAAAAGCTTTGCTATTGCATGGATGAGGAGCTGTGCAATTTGTATGAAACTAAGACAAGGATGGGGGAAGTACTATAATAGGTGTAGATAAAAATGGCACACTTTTGATCTTTAATACTCAAAAAGAATACATCAGGTAATACTGAAGATGATATGGTTCATAGCTGAATAATGCACTTTTTTTTCAGATGGTTTGGAGATGATATCATAAATCAGTTTTCAAATTTGTGTTTGTTTTTGAAGTTAGGTTTCAGATTTTGCTCAATTTCCAACTGGCTGTACTTACAAAATATTTGTATGCATGTAAACGATTGAGTGAAATAGACAGAAAGCCTTGTCTGTCCCTCAACCTGTACCTTCCTCTTTTTTTTTCTCCTTCATACAGTATGTGTCATCTCCCTGTTAATTAAGCCATCGCTATGGAAACTAAATGTGCCATGTGTTAGTGTGATTGGGGATTGCAATATCTGGTAGGCAAAGGGTTAAGTTCAGTTCAGTGTAAATTGTGATCCTTGTGAGTGTGTTGGAAGATGTGTTGCTTGTCCTCTCCAACAATCCCCAACTCTTTCTATTCCTGTGTATGATCACATATATATTTTTCAAATACAGTCACAGTATGTTCAGGTTGCAGCTCCGAAAGAGGTATGAGTACATTTGCAGTAAGGCCGGCTGCTGAATTCATGTGTTATTTTAGTATTAAGTATGTTGTTGTTGTTTGTGTAATTCAGGGAATAATTTTCCTTCTCGAAATTGAATAGCAATTTTTGTCGATGGACATACATTTTCAACAAAATGGTATACAAGTCTGTGTAATGAAACTGCTATGCAAATTACATTTTGTATAGCAGTCATACCAAAATGCATAGCAAATTACTATGCGATACCAGGAAAATCATTCCCTGTAATCACAAAAACATATGGGACTCAATGCCTGTCTTTGATGTCACTTGCCTCAATCACTGTGCAGAGTGTAATTGTAACGACCACGCCTCGCGGTGCCACTTTGACGCGGCAGTGTATGAGCTGACGAATGGGGCCAGTGGTGGGGTGTGTGATGACTGTACGCATAACACCATGGGCCGCAACTGTGAGCAGTGCAAGCCGTTCTTTTACATGCACCCCGACCGCGACATCAGGGACCCCAACATCTGTGTCCGTAAGTCATTGAGTGGTTTTCCACTTGAGTTTTCTCATCCCCTAACATGCTCCATGTGGGATGAAATACTTGCCAAAGACTTGATGAAGGGTTTTATTGCACTTAAAAAAAAAAAAAGATGATATAAAATCATGTGTCATTACATTATTATTTCTTCTCATTTTGTTTTTGCCTTTTTTCTTTTCTTTTGCAAATGTTTGTTTAAGAATTCTCAGTTTGTGCATTGCTTTCTGCTTCAAGTTCATTACCATTGCACTGTGAATCAAAAGATCAACAACATTAAAGGCATAATTTACCTTTTGCAGATGAAACAAAAACCCAGCTTTAGTGCTTCAAAATAGTTCTTAAATGTGCATTAGGGATAGAAACAACCAATGTAAAAATTTGAAGCAGTATAGTCAATGTTTAATAAGTATTGTTAAATATACGAAATGTGAACAATAGTTGTAATAAAAATTGTTTCTAGACTAAACCGTCTACAGTTATGGTTTAATGAGAAACACAGGGATATCTCCCTATATTTTAGGTTTTATTGCAAAATGTTTATATGATCAGATGTTTTGTGATACAACTGACATACATACATGTATATGCATCAAATGTGAGAACTTGAAAATTTTTAAAATCACTGTTCCCAAAGGTAAACTGTACCTTTAATTGTTCTTCCTTTTCTCTCTGCTATGCTGTTACGAGTTTACAAACTGAATGTCGACAAATCACAGATCTTTTTCTAGTGTTATTTAAAAAGAAAAAAATAAAAGTATTACAGGCCTCTTTCACAGGTAATGCTTGAAATTAAAGCAACTGTTTACCATTAGGAGCAGTGATTTAAAAAATGTTCAAGTGGTCATATCTTGATACATATGTGTAGGTCAGTTGTTTCAGAAAACATCCTACCATAAACAAATTTTGCAATAAAGCCTAGAATATAAGGAGGTATCACTATTATTGTCAATAAAACATAACTGTAGATGGCTTATTCTAAAAACAATTCCAATATAACTATTGTTCAGTATTTAACGATACTTAACATGAATTATTTTTACATTGGTTGTTTCTATACCTACGTCACATTTTAGAACTATTTTGAAGCACTTGAGCTGGGCTTTTGTTTTTCATCTGTAGATGGTAGTGTTTTTGCAAAAGAAAAAGGAAAATCTGAACCCAACTGTAAAAGAGAGAAAAGAACTCAATTTTCAGGTGCTTGCATTTTACCTCAAACATGTTTTTGGTGTTTGAACATCATGATTGTTTTTCACCATTACCTGATCATGAATCAAGAGGGTGCAATGTAAGGACTCTGGTGAAAGTTGATTAATTCTGTTTGTTTCACATCCCAACCCTTGAAGAGCATATTTGTATTACAGCATTTTATTCGTTGCTTTGCTGCTCTTATTTGCGGTTTGGTTCCACCCAAGCTGCATGTGCAGTTCAGTTGTAATTATGATATGAAGTTGGAAACCATTTTTCTTCCTATGTGTGAATCCGAATGCATGGCATTGCATAAATGAATACTTTAGTCAGTTAGGAGATACAAATTTCAAGCTGATCTGTAACCTAGTTTGTATTTACATTGTCCTGATTTGTTTAATGTGTTTTCATTGGCGAGTGGGATAAATTTTTATTTATTGTTGCAGTCATAATGCAATCATCAATCTGAAAAACAAATTAATATGATAGATACAATACATTGTACATGTCACCAACATTGAGAGTACCGGTGAATATGTGTTTAATTGTAATGTACACGGAGTTGAATAGTTACCAGACAAGGGACAGACAACTGTGTAAATTAGCTGAAACATGCTTGTCTGCCAAAGAAAATTATCTCTTTTATGGTCAATAGTCCATGGTCCTATCTTGCTTGTGATAGCTAATCAGCTGGAGTCAATATTGTCTGTATTGCAGATGTCACAGGAAGAATTGTTTTCAGTTGTAATTAGATAAAGGCTGATGACATTTAGGTTTAGTTAATGTCAGCACAAGGCCAGAAGGTCATACTGACGGGTGCGATTCAAAGATTTCACCGTCTCATTCACATGAGCCTTGGATGAACTGTTTCTACTCTGTCTTCCATAAAGTGCCTGCTGAACAGCTTTTGTCGGGGGGGGGGGGGGGGGAGATGTAAAACAAACCAAAAGTGATAATTAATCCAGGGAACTAAATGTTCAAGTACAGAGAAGGAGATATCATGTGTGGCATGCATTTAAAAAGCAGTTTGCTATGATAGCAATGTGAGATCAGTTCAGCTTGGTGGTAGCAACAAGTGCAATGAAAGTTGCAAGTTTGTCAGCCTTTACTGTGGTAGCTACAATTATCACAATAACAATAACAGCACATCTTTTCATCAAACGGGAATCAGGTTGACGTAGAAATTTTACATTAAGGCTTAAAGGTGGAAGAGATCCCTTTTGCAAATGTCACAAAATGTTGCATGGTTGAAGAATAGTGTCTCCCAATATCTTGTATGAAATCTTACAGTAGTATGCCTCACAGTTCAACAACATAAAATGATAATGTAGCCCCATGTTTCTTGAGAATGCATTGCCCTTTGCGCATAGAGAATAACTCAGAATAACTTAGTGAATAAATTCATCGGAAACTTAAAGTATTGTTTCCCTCTCCATCATAAAGAAATTTCCAGTTTCATAATTGTGCGGAAAGATCTGAATTTCTACATTATATCAGCTTATGAAAGGAGTCTGATTTTCAGGGATGCAAAAGAGACGCACAAACACTAAAATGGAAGTATTTGAAAATTATGTATTGTAGGACAGTGCTGTGTCAGATGTGATGCATTGATGCATCTGTTGAAGGTATAGTCAATTGCATGTGTTGAAGCAGAGTGAGTGTGTTCATTAATCATATGAGTGGCCTTCACCAAGCTCCCTTTACTCCCTGTCCTCTCTCCCCCATCCTCCTACCCTCATCTCCCAGCATGCAACTGTGACCCCTCGGGTTCGGAGAATGGCGGGGAGTGTGCCAGCCACACGGTGGACGATGTGGTGGCTGGTATGTGTCTGTGCAAGCGCTATGTGACGGGGCAGCGCTGCGACGTTTGCCAGGATGGCTACTGGAACCTGAGGGAGGACAACCCAGAGGGCTGCATAGGTAATATTGCGCTCCTGCCTGCCAGACAAAATTGTACTTCTTTGCAGAGAACTTTTCTGCACCCCACTTAAAAAAAAAAGATTAGCTTGTTACATACTGCTGGATGAGATGTTTTTGTACCGGCATGCATTTCAAATGCGTCTGAAGTTTGCAATCAAATTTTCTTTGTTAGGTTTGGCAAAAGGTGATTTGATGATTTGACTGCTTGCTTTTTGAGATGAATGATAATATGTTGTCTCTTCATCCATTTACAAGAGCATTGTCTTTGGATCTACATATCGATATGTAATATGTACATAAACACACACATTATACCCTATACATGTACGTGAATGGTTGAATCAGTAATGTGGCACTCTGCCGAGTTAAATGAATAACAATATGTTACATGTACCATGAATGCATCTTAATAATTCTTACTAATATACTTCTCTCCTGAGTTGTCAAACAGCTTTCAGTAAATTCCAGACCTGAAGGAAAGTCAATGTTCAAGCAGTAACAAGTGAAAGACCCTCACCACTGCAAGCCATTTAGGATCACGTCCACTTTTTTTTTCTGGAAGAGTTGCGATTTCTCTCAGTTTTGAGCTGTCATAAATGAGAACAAATGCGTGTTGGAGACCAGACATTATTCCAAAGTTAAACAAGATTCTGCTTTTGAGCTGTCAGTAGTGTTTAAAACTATGTCTAAAGAGGTGATGAGATTACATAACTAAATAACATTCTTTCGACAAGAGGATTGTATCACATGCTAAATCATTGAAAATCAATGAAAACTTGATGACATTATGGGAATATGACTTGCCACTACTTGAATATCTTGATAAAGTTCATATGACTTTCATAGTCTGTTTAAAAGGTTTGAAAGAGCACTGACGCATTTATTTCCATCAGAGATATCTTTTTTATTCTTTTGGACATAGCAGTGGTAGTCATTCAGTCAAGTTTTGTATCATTTTTCTCTGTTTCCTGTCTTCCCTTGAACCATCCAGAATGTGCTTGCAACTTACTCGGATCAGAGAACAACATGGGATGTGACAAGACGACGGGCAACTGCAGGTGCAAGCGATATGTCACCGGCCAAAACTGCGACCGCTGCTATGTGAGTCAATTGTGCTCTTTGGTCATATTCGTTATTTAGACAGGGATGGGTTCAAAGCACATACACTGTCATGCACCTTCTTAATCAGGCCCTAGTATGCCATCCCATGTACAGTGATTGACACATGCTGGGATATGTCCATACTGTTACTCGCATTTCATTTTGTGTCGAGGAATTATGTTGGGACATGGCTATCAGATGTAAGGTCACACATAAGATTTCAGTTTTCAAATATGAGATTTTAGAGGGATTCTGTTGGGACCATGCTATTAGAATAAGGTCAGATATTGAATATGGGTAATAGAACAGGGCTATTGGGTATGCACATTGAGTCAAGGAAAAGGGTTGCAGTGGTGTTTTAGTGGTACAAATGTATCTGCAGGTATTTTGTGATTGGAATCGAACATATTTGATAAAGTGATTGGTGTTTTGAGTTCATTCCTTTTCAGCACTGGTTTGTAGATGGTATGTAGCGCCTTTTTGAGTAGTTTTGAGTAGTTTTCATATAATCTCTCAAATGACACTCATTTTAAAATAAAAAAGATTAAAAAACAACCAATAGGATTATATCTTGATGTTCAATATGTCTGGAATAATGGAAAGTGATGAGATAGATACAATTTGTAGCCTACAGAGAATAAACATTTCAGGATAGAGTTCATGTGTGTTGCATATGGTGGTGATGGAAGCAGTGGTAGAGGTGCAGTGGAGGAGGGGGAGGGAATGGAGCAGAGGGGTCATGATAGGGGAATATTATCAGTAGAGGTGATGCAGTAGTAGTATTACCCCAGAGCAATAAACCCTGAGGTGTCAAGTTCATAGATGAGGCATAGACTGACTGGACTTCAAGGGGCTTTATTGTCACCAACATTTGATTCAATACACTTTTGGTTTGTATGAGATGTACGTTCAAGCATCTTGAATTGGACTCTAAATACATTTCAAAAATTGTCATTATACAAGAGTTTAATTTTTCTGATGAATCAGTTACTTGTTGTATTGTTGATTGTGCCTTTCATCATTTTGTTAGTAATTCTAAGAGCAGTAATAGTGAGGCAATTAAGTGCGTACACTGTAATTTAATCAGGTGACGAAGTTTATACCTGGTGTGGTTGAGTTGAGCTTGATAACATTGACAACAACTACAGTGCTGAATTCTTACTTAAGTAACTGATCACTGCTGTTTTTGTCTCCAGATACAATGAGCTTAAATATGCATAGATAATCCTTGTGCAAATTAACATCTGAAAGTAAACTGTCTAGACAATTGGCCAGCAGTGCCAGCGCATTTATCTGTTGCTGTCTAGATTAAGAGGGAATGGTCTTGTTTTACAAATCCATCGGCAGCAGTGGCAATGCCCACATCCAGTGCACAGACAAGGTACTTTATCCTACTTATTTGATCCTCAGAGGGGTCTTAAAACTGTCATTCTCATGGCTTTCTTAACAAACAAACAAACAAATAAAAAAAAAGAAGGGAACAAACATAATACCGTTGCCAAAGATGCAATGAAGAATTAATATCAACAAAGGAAATCAAGAATTTGGCACAAGATCTGGGCAAGGAATTGGCAGGTCAATTATGTGAGGAGAGAAGATACCTGTATCTTGCAGCCTTTCACCTATTTTGCTGAAAGTTGTGCAATTTTGTCCTCCATTTTGACCCCTAACAGGAGGGCTACTTCGGTCTCAGCCAGGACGTTTACGGCTGCCAGCAGTGTGACTGCGATCCCGGCGGTTCCTACAACAACTCGTGCAACCAGGTCTCAGGCCAGTGCCCGTGCCGGCGTAACATCGGAGAGCGTCAGTGTAAGCGGGTCAACTCCGGCTACTACTATGTCAACATGGACTACTACACCTATGAGGCAGAGTATGCACAAGCCGTTGGGGAACTATCGGTGAGTGACTCCACCACAGGTGTCTTGCTCTAGCAGGGAAGTGTGCATTTCAGTGCTGTACTGACACTAGAACTGCATCTGTCTTTAGTGTGTATAAAGGTGAAGATTTCTTTCCTTGCCCTGAGGGTAGGCTAAATTGCATAGCAATAGCCATGTATAAGTGTATGCACTTTTACTGCCCATATACCATGTCAGTGTCCTTGCAATTGAGATGAGCTGACTACAAGGAGTTGCACTTACAGTCTTGACAAAGTCTTGACAGTGCAGTTTATTGTTTGCAGAACTTGCTCTTGTGACATCAAGCATGACATTTATATATTTCAGTTCTGCAATGTGGAAGTCAAGTACGTAGATCATTCACCAACTGGTGTATGATGTACGATGTTCTATGTCAAGTGAAGTATGTTCATAAACTTTTTCACAATTTTGCAGTCTTCTTGAAATGATACTGGAAGATCTGAACTAGGCCTGGTAGGACTCGTTAATTCTGTATCTGGTATATTGGAATCTTGAGTAATTCAAGTGAGCCATGAATGATACGCAAGTGACATGGGTTGAGAAATTGCTGTGTAATTTGGGTGCACCCCTTCCTCTCTTGTCGTGCACACACAGCTTGTGGACTACTACCCCAGAATGCGAGATGATGACTACATCGGGTGGACTGGTCCAGGCTTTATGAGGATCCACGAGGGTGGGCAAATACTTTTCACAGTCGGCAATCTACCCATGTCTGGAGACTATGATATCATTCTCAGATATGAGCCACTGGTGAGTTGTCCTTTCTTACGCACTTTGATTGTCATTGTTGTTGTTGTTGTTGTTGTTGTTGTTGTTGTTGTTTACTTCTCTCTGAAGAGGAGATCAGGGATATTTACTCTCTTGTTATGTACCTGCATGTCAAGAAATTTTGGGTTGTAGAAATGTGGATAAATAAAGATCTGTTGGATGGAAGTAATATTACACCTATGTGAAGCATGATCACTTTTGCTATCTGATCAACTTTCCACATTGATTTATAATAAAAATAACTTTTATTATTCTTCCTGTTATGTATATTTTAATTCCGTGATAGACTTCAGATTGTGAACATGACATATTTCCATTTTCCAGTTATTCCTGCTGTATGTTGTGTCCATATTTTTTGTGGAATGTCCCCATTTTTCTGTACATATCATTTGTAAAGTTATTCTTCATGTTTTTCTTCTCTCTTGATGTACCCTGTCCACAATCGATGCCTCATTTTACATTCTTTATTGATTGAGTATGATATATTAAACTTGATGGATTGGTAATAGTTAGGTATTTGCTCTGCTAATGTTCATGGTAGTACATTTTGGATTCACAATTTTAATATCTGTGCATTTGTAAATTGTATCTGACACTTCAAAATTGAAAGAAAACAAACTGTAAAAACTGGTTGAATCCAAGTTCCATTTGTTTGCTTGGACATTGTAGCTCCCGGGAGCATGGGAGGATGTGCGAGTCACCATCAATCGTCCTGGGGAAATTCCGAACTGGAGTATCTGTGGCAACACCATCCCAATGGATGACATACTGGTTACCACAATTCCCTCGGAGAGGAGGTTGGTACCCTTCATGAATATCTTTTCATATCTCTTCATGTTTTCATAAGAAAATTGAATCACATACCAAGATAACATTGCAGGTATCAGAGAAAAACAGTGTGTTTGACAAGATATTCAAGTCATGATCATGTGGTGAGTGTAATACCAAAAACAGTATATCACTGAAAAAATGGGAAATGATTGTGAAGACACATCACAGTTATGTGTATGGCACATTTCTCTCAAGTTCACAAAGATTTCAGCATTTGAAACTTCAACCTCCCCAATTCCTGTGCCCACATACCCACCCTGCGAGGTACTATTCATTCTTTCTGCCAGAAAATAATTGGAAAATCCATAGTTTAAAAGATGGATGTTCAGAAATGATCCTCTTTACAGTATATCTAGTGTCACTGTTAAATACATTGTATCTACAATGTCATGTGTAATTGACAAATATTCGCTGGCTATCAGTTGGTTACTGTTATGAGACAGCAGACCAACTACAGATGTTAGAACTTTTTGTTCTGTCTCCTCTAAAGGATGTTTAGTGCCATCCAGTGGGTGTATGTTGTGGTTAAATGCATCCTCATTTAGCAGTAATTTGTGGAAGGAGGAAGTGAGTAATGCCAGACAGATAAACACAATTCCTGATTGTGTCTGATCCCTTGTGCAATTGTGCAGATGTACATTTTGTTTGTCACATATATACGAGGTTTGAAATGATGTGATATAACTGAATGACACTGTAACAACTTCAAACAAATTGACTGTGATAAGTCTCATGAATGAGTATATGCCACACTGTTGTCCTTTCTTTGTATCATGATGTCTAGAATACCGCTCATAATAGTAATTTTATGACAATGCATGAAAGTAGGTATGTCAGAGCCTTTTGAAAAATTCAAGTGTCCTTCTTGACTGCCTTGATGTGCTTTGAGATGTAGATATATTTTATTTGGTTATATCTATATATCTCAAACTTGATCAGGAGTTGGTTGTGTGTAATCTCTTTAGTGGAAACGACTACAGCAGTGTATTGTTATCAGTATATTAGACACATTCAATTAGATAATGCTTGAAGCATGAAAGTAAAGATTTTCTCATAAACTCATCTACATATTTGTACTCTTTTGTATTTTCATCTTCCTCGAGTTTGTAATGTAACACATGAAAGAAACTGTGCTCTTCGATGGAGTGGGACCAAGAAGAAATTCACGATTAGGGTTGTTATTGAATACCTGCTCAGTTACAAGTATTAAATGTGTTCTCAAAATATGAGATTAGAACATCAAATCAAATTTCGAAGTAGCACAATTATTGTTGGCAGGCAGATGTAGGCCTACAAGTATTTGAAGTCATTTTACATTGTAGATATACCATACAAATTCAGGGAGATCAATTAAGTTACAGATGTACCATTCGTCGCTGGGATGACAAGACCTTGTATCTGAAATTTTGATGAAAATTACTTTTTTTGGATTAATGGTCAGATAATCAGTTAAGTGATGTCCTGTCGAAATCCTAGCTGTCTTAACCAAAAATAAAGCCACCACGGCATGTCAAAGGAAAGGCTATCCCATTCGCTATAGTGCTTTTGGCTCTTGTGAACATTTGACATTTTGTAGATACGAGGTCTTGTCGCCCCAGCGACTGTATAAATAGTAACCTGCTATGCAGCAGTGGGTGTAGCTGACTCTTGAAGGTAACACCCCCCATCTCTGTCCTCTGACTGATAACGACATATTTTGTTACGTTTCCCAAAATTTCAGACACGTCGTCCTCAGTAGTCCCGTGTGCTTGGAGACTGGTAAGACTTACACAATCCAGGTAGACTTCACCCGGTACAGCTCAGACAATCGGCCGATCAGCCCACAGATTCTCCTAGACTCTGTAAGTACCACTTCCTGTGACACTCACCATGATTCCACCTGTCTGGGCTGGAGGTGACCAAAAACTTGACAGTTTTGTCTATTTATGGATTTATCATTGTCACGTATGCAGTCTGTGTAGAGTCCAGGGGACCCAAGTAATAATACTCCCCCCCCCCCCCCCACCCTCCCATGCCTACGAATTGCTTTGATTGTGTCCACTATTTGTTTGTTTGTTTTCAAAACAGGCTACTCCACACGTTTGTTTCCCTCTCCGCAACATAAATTCTCTTGCTTTTGTTTGCTATTTTTTTTTTGTAGAGAAAACTTCATTCTCAAGAATATTCATGCACTAATGTTTAAAAAAGTCTGTCTTTCATCAGGATAAATTTTTACTAAAATGTTGTGCTTTTAAATACTCTAGTAGAACATTTTATCATTTGCAATTGTTGCATGATTATACTGATTTGCTTTTGCTCCAGGTTGGATAGGGGTTGGATGCTTGCTTTTTCTCTAGGTTGGATAGGGGTTGGACGCTTGATTTGTCATTGTAATGCCATGGATTTTGGCCAAATTTTGTTGTTCTTCCTTCACAATGAGTTTAAGATTAAGTAGAGACTGTGATAGTAAGATTATTTTTTTTTTCATTTTTTATTATTATGCCAAACTTTGTTGCAGGCATTTTCAGAGACCCCAACCCCAAGCACCTTCTGATCTGGAGATTCTCCCGCCCGAAACCCCTAGCAAACGGGAGACTCCAAGTTGATGTGTGCGAAGTTTAGGGTTCTAGATGCTCTCTGGTGCTATCTAAGGCTTATTTTTTCAACATACGATAGCAATAAGTAAGAAATCCTTTCCACAGGGAGAGACAGAGCCAGGGCGGGAGAAATCAAATCTCAAGCGGAAGAACGGGAGATTTTGCAAAAATGGGTTTTCGGCGGGAGATCTCCTGTCGAAAACGGGAGAGTTGGAGTCTCTGCATTTTTTCAAGCTTATCTACATTGAAATTGATCAATTTGAATGGTTAAAAGTTGAAATAATCTAATCTATATCAATTTAACAAAAAAACACAATTTGCATTGGATTTGCACACGATATCATGAATTTTAGCTGTTTTCGGGTTGACATGCATACATAAAACATTACGTAACTTTAGAACTGTGTACCCGGACGTCGCAAATTTGGTCTCAAAATATGCGGGAGACTTCAATGAAAAAAGTCATGAAACGACGCGGCAAAATCTTTGCGTGTCACGGAATCGAAGCGCGAAATGTCGAGGGGGGGGGGGTGTCAAATTGACCCCCCCTCAGTCAGAATGGGGTTAATGTGATATCTTTGAATAAAGATGGAACTAATCTGTCTCTACTCTGTCTCGTCTAGCTGGTTGTGATGCCGAGGGCAACCACATACCCCATCTTCCAAGGGGAAGACCCCATTGAGCAGTACAGGCTGGAGCAGTGGAACTACTACCGGTGTGGAGAGGCCCACATGTCTGCTGTACACTCGCCCCTCTCTGAGGTCTGCATGGGACTCATGTTCAGCATGTCAGCTATGGCATTTGACGGAGCCCTGGGTGAGATTTTAGCCCTGTTTACTGGAGTCTGCTTGTCAGCTTGCGATTAGAGATGCAAACTCTTTGAATGTTCGTTCTGAAGTTTATTTTATGTAGCTTCTGTTGCAGTCAGTGGGTGTCTGATTTGTACGTACTGTAATCACTCTGTTTGGAAGTCATGACTGTATTTTCTCTATGTTGCGCTTACTTTAGAAGTAGGAATCTTTTTATTTAGTATGCCCTTTCTGTGTTTGATTATGTGTGATGGATTGGTCTGTAATACACTTACCTTATACTCATGAGAGAATAGCACTCAAGAAGAAATAATTTCCAGAAGACTTCTTCAAAAGTGTAGCATTTTAAATATCAAAGTTGCATGATTTACACCAAGTTTCCCCATAGAAATACTGTGCTTTAGACAAATATACCTGCAAGCTGATTATTTATGTAGGTGCTTTTCAGTGTGTTCTTCGTCATCTTGACCTCTATGTTATATCAAAACTTTAAGATGTCTAGTTCAACAGCCATACCTTTCATTCAGAAGCTGAGATTCCTCTGCAATGAAGATACCAAGTGCTGTGTATTTAACCTCTGCCAACCGCTAATCCCACTCATTTACTCTTCTCCAATGGCAGAATGTGGATGCGATTTCATGGGCTCACTCAGTGCCATCTGCGACGAGGCTGGTGGACAGTGCCCGTGCAAGCCCAACGTGATTGGACGCACCTGCAACCAGTGTGCGCCAGGAACCTATGGCTTTGGCCAAGAGGGTTGCACTCGTAAGTCAAGAGTAAAGGCAGTAGCCTTTCTGTTAATTTGACACAATCTATTAAATGAAGCCATTGTTGCAATTTAAACATCCAGAATTTTTTTTTTTTTCATGGCCCAGTTTGTCCCTGCAGCCTTTTGGAAGAGAAATGTCCTTTTAACTTCCTGCTTTTTGTTTTTCATTTTCACACTGCCAGTGAAAAAAGATATATCTTGTCACATACAAGTGTTTTAATTTGTTTGTTTGTTTGTTTGTTTTTTAAAGAGAGCAGCAAGGCTTGCCTTCCCCCTTTTTAGAATTTAGATTACAGTCACTTATTTGCTGTCAATAACTTTTCATTAAAGCAACAGAAAGATTTGACAAGTTTACACTTCATCCTTTTGAAGTAAGGCTCACGACTATTCCATGTTTTTGTACTTCCATTTAAGTGCATTGGTGATGTAGATGACTTTGAGTTTGAGATACAATTGTAATCTATGCAGACAGCCTAAACCCCTAAACAATAGACACATCAGAGATATGAGGGCACCTCCCCTGTCAGAGATTCCTGAGGACAAGAAGTTTTGAGTTCTGGGTATTCTGACACATGATTACAGTTGCAAAGGTTTTTTTTTTTGTGGTAAAATAAAAGTGATATCCATTCTTCCTAGATATTAGCATTTTGTAGTGTAAAATGAAGTGTCATGCTAATAACCATTTGTGCCTTCTCTGTCACAACATGAACTTTGAACTCTTAGTGATAAGTGAAACAGATGGAATGGAAGGGTAAGAAGTGGCTGTTGATGTTGACTCACTATGTCTCAATCCACCGCAGCTTGCAACTGCGACACCACGGGTTCACTGAACGAGTTCTGCAACCAAGTATCTGGTCAGTGCCAGTGCCGGCCCAATACTTACGGTCAGCAGTGCAACGAGTGTCAGCCAGGATTCTGGAACTTCCCCAACTGCCAGCGCTGCCGTTGTAACGGTCACGCTGACATCTGCGACCCCCGGACTGGAGAGTGCATTGGTTGTCGTAGCAACACTGCTGGTTTCTATTGTGAAAGGTAAAGGAACTGAAATGAAGCATTTTCCCATAGTCAAATTCTTTGATTCATGATTATGCACATGCATAATAACCATTACAATCACTTTATGAATTAGTGTTTTTTGCTGCAAGATTAGTGATTCAATCATTTCTACAAAAATTTCAGATGTTTTTTTATCATGTATTGTAGAATTTCAATCAAATTTTAAACCCCCCATTATATACAGGAACAAATGACATTCCTAATCTCTCATATATTAGATGACTGCTGTGATTTCTCTTTTTTTAAATGAGGACCTACAAAAAAAATGATGATATCATACTCCCTGTAGGATAGACATGTGTTGTCACATCATATCTTCTCAATGGAGGCCAATAATCTGATGTCCATCTCCTTCCCTGTCCTTTTTCATAGCTGTCAGCGAGGTTACTATGGCGATCCTACTCTCGGCTCCTCCCTGCCCTGCCAGCGCTGCCTGTGTCCGGGCGGGGCTGGTAGCGGCAACCAGTTCGCCGAGACTTGCCAGCTGGATCAGGGCACGCAGACTGTACAGTGTGACTGCTTCAATGGCTACACAGGTGTGCAGCCCTCCTCTCTTATAGCATTTCTTGGATGGAGAAAGGGGGAGGGGGGAGGGGGAAGGGGGTAGGTGGGCTGGGAAATTAAGTGAACACTGATATTGCTTTGTCTGGTTTTGGCGATAAATTCTTCTACCTACTCACTGCAAAAGCAAGTACTGTAAAAGTGGAAATTTTCGCGGTGTTGAAATTTTCGCGCATTTCGCGCAACCAGAAACTAGCGCGAAAATAAAAACATGCGAATATTTTTGCGTGCCATACGTTCCTGTGCGTGATGTCTTGATTCCGCGGAATTAAAAACACGCGAAACTCTTCTGACCCGGCCTAGCGCGAAAAATTAGTCCCGCGAACATATCCACTTTTACAGTAATCATTTCATCATATTGGATTTTTATAATCATATTTTAGGTGTTATTATCATCAATTTGTACTTATGTGGAATATGTGATAGAAAGAAAGGAACCTGTTAGCTTTCATTCATTTGAAAAAAATAAACAACAACCCCAAAACCATGATATTACGATTGTCATTATTTTAAGCCTATTCCTCGCAACTGCAATACATTTATTTGAGTAAGTGTGTACTAATGGCATTAGTGTAATTAATAGACATGAACAACCTTGAGCAACCTTAATGCAGTTGAGATTCTTTGGCTGCATGTGTATTAACAGAGATCAGTGATAAAGTTGTACTGTGCACAGTTCGTTATGGGGATTCTCAAATATATCTGAGCTGGTCCAGCCTTTACACTCCATGGCATCCCCACGCTACCAAGCCCTTGGTGTGAACTACAAAACCCCACCAACCCACATACAAAATCCTCATCCCAAACACTATAAATTCTGAAACTCTATAACCAATTTATAGGTGTTCAGTTTTCAATGTTGCAAAAGTCTGAAAATCGTCCTGAAGTCTCATTTAACCTCGTCACTACAAACTGCAGGCATCCGGTGTGATCAGTGCGACAACAACTACTTTGGAAACCCCAACGAGCCGGGTGGTGCGTGCAACCTCTGCAACTGCAATGGCAACACCCTGACAAGCAATCCTGGCAACTGCGATGCCAACACAGGCCGTTGCCTACGATGTCTGTACAACACGGCAGGATTCAACTGCGAGACCTGTGCGCCTGGATTCTACGGTGATGCCATCCAACGAACCTGCAGAGGTAACCATTGGTCATTTTAATGGTGATGGTTTGGTCAATAATTTTGTTAACCCTTAATTCAAGAAAGGTTCGTTAATCCGAATATTTGTGACATTTTCCGAAGGTTCGTTAGTCCGAAAATAAAATAGGGTTTCTATTCCAAAGGCTCGTTTATTCGAAAATGAAATAGGGTTCGTTATTTCGAAGGTTCGTTAATCCAAAAATCAAACAGGGTTCTGAAATGGGCCATAAGGCTTTTTGTTCAAAAGTTATTTGGATGTCTATAACGTCCAAACGTTTTTCTGTCGGTCCTTAAAAATTAGAAAGGTTTCTTGTTATCTTAACGATTAAAAAAACGTTTTCATAACGTCCAATTGAAACGTTTTGAATACGTCGAAAACCTTCCAGAAAAATGATGTTCTGAAAATGTTTTGACAAAACGTCCAAATAACGAACTTGGAACGTTTCAAGAACGTTTAGAAACGTCCAAATGTCAGCTAGGACCCAGATTTGTATCATGGTTGTACTTTGAGGTACTCACATGCGCTTTATTAGACCTAGCCCATGCGATCTAAAAATGATGTCAAAATCACGTCCATTTTCCTTGTTTACATAGTTTTCGTGAAAAAGGCGTCTTTCAGACGTCTTCCTTTTTTCTTTTCCAATATACATAAAAAAGGCATGAATTAACGTGTAGATGACGTGCTCATGACGTTATTCTGACGTAAATCTTGTCTTTAGAATTGTGATTTTCACGTCATTTAGACGAATCTAATGACCACCAATGACATCTTTGGGACAACTTTTATTTGAGCAAAAATACGACATATTGACGTCAGTTTGAAAAATCATACGACATATTCACGTCAGTTTGAAACGTTTATATGATGTCAAGTATCTGTGTTTATTTTCGTCTATAAGACTTTAAAGTAGTAATCTACACGTCTTTACAACGTCTTCGTATAACCAACCAGGCGTCAGAAAGACGTCACAAATATGACGTGTTTTAGATATCTTCAAACAACAATACGACTTATTGGCGTCAGTTTGAGACGTCTAAATAGCGTCTGTTCCATTTGAGCAAAAAAAAAAAATCTTATTTTTGACAGTTGACTGACGTGAAATTGTCGTCGTTCTGACGACAGTATGTCGCAAACTGATATAACTCTATAAAATTATAATTCGTAGGCCTTATTATATGAAGTCACAAAGACGTCACAAAACTGACGAAAATTTAACGTCACGTCATTAATATGACGTGGTAAATAAGTTGCAAAACAAAGTATATTTTATTTCACTAATACGTCGTAAATATGAAGTGAATAATACTGTACGTCTCAAAACTGACTTGAATTTTAGGTCTTAAAACACAAAGACGTTTTCTAAACATTCTTGAAACATTCCAAGTTCGTTATTTATTTCTTATTTAATCAAGAAATTAATATTTTGGTTGCATTCTCACTCATGACAGGTGAGTTAGTTTGCTGAAATCATGATAGAGGGATTGTATTGTTTTCAAGTTCAGTTAGACCATACATTTTTCTACTCTGACAAGTATGGTATGTAGCCAGCTTTGACTGAAAGTCTTGAATACACCTTTTTCTCTGTGGCTTATCTGCTCGCCAATATGATAATAGTGTCCACAAGACTGAACATAGCAATCTGGCAAAACCCAATGACTTAATGTAACACTTATTGTAGGTAGAGCTACATGTATATCTGTTTTGAAGTTATAATTATTTACGCTGTACTATTAGTTCCATTCTCTGTTCACCTATGTTCTCTCTTTTTACATTGGTCTTGTCACTCCCCAAAGATTGTGAATGTAACATTCTCGGCACTGACCGCAGCATCTGTGACCTGGACAACAACTGCGGTGTTTGCGACGCTGTGACTGGACAGTGCCCCTGTCTCCCCAACGTCCTCGGACAGAGATGTGACCAGTGTGCTCCCAACCACTGGAAGCTTGCCAGTGGGACGGGCTGTGAGGCGTGCAACTGCTGCTCGTATGGTTCTTATTCCCCACGTTGTGATGAGGTAAGTGTTCTTACTAACGTGTGTGTTTATTACCTCTGCCAAGGGAGGAGGTTATGTTTTCGTTACCGTTGGTTTGTGTGTTCGTTTGTTTTGCAGTGTGCAAAATAACTCAAAAAGTAGTTAACGGATTGGGGTGAAACTTGCAGGAAAGGTTGAGAATGACACAAGTAACAAACGATTAACTTTTGGTAGTGATCCAAGAATTTTGGGGGAATATATGAGGGATTTTTGATATTTTGGCAGGTAGGGTCAATGAACTTGGGAGTTCAGGCTGCGCGTATTTGAGGTTAGCATGCGCGCACTAAAGTGCGTGCTCTAGTTTCTGCTAGGGCGAGGCGCGCCGTGCAGCTGAGGATTTATGACGTAACAAAGGCTTCTATATTGGGAAATTGGGTGACTTTCAGCACACAATGCTATAAGTACGTATGGATGGAAATCACTGATATCTCTATGGAAGAACAAGATCAGTGGTGGAAATGAGCTGCGTACACTACCAACACTATTCGCGATGTTTGACAGTGAAAACGCCGTCCTTTACTTGTGGTTTCGTTGTGATTTAGTCGTGCAAAAGTCGTGCTTTTGCACTTACATATTGTCCCCGTGGTTTTGCCGTGATTGCGTTGTGATTAGGTGGTGAACGAGTTGTGAAAATGTGCTGGAATCGATGTGAAATTACCGTGGATTAGTAGTTGTTACGTCGTGAAAAAGTCGTGCTTTTCAGGCAGAACAGTCACCGACATCCTGCCTCGCCCCCTCGCCGGCTAGAGTGACTCTTTTGTTATGCAGCGTGAAAATCGAACAAAAGACACATGCTATTCATGGTGATAATCCGCCGATTGTTACATCGGCTTTTGTCCGCAGCTCTTGGGCTCCAAAACCACGACTTTTTCACTACTAGTTCACGGCTGAAGAACGATCAAATCATGCTGTTTCAGTGCTTCTGGAGCGTTGCAAAGTTTGATAATCCGCTGATGATCTTGGTTCCAGCACCTTGTTTATCCATTTCGATACAACAAACGAAGCTCTACTTGCATTGTTCATGTCGTTTGTAACAGTATAGTATGGTTTCGTCGATCGACGCGAGCACCTAGAATAGCATGAAAAGACATGCAACGAAGCATGTGTATTCGTCTTCGTAAATCCCTGTGTTCGTCTTCGTAAATTCCTGCGTTCGCTACCACATGAATTACGACAAATCGCATGCGTGTTTATGTACGTTACCATGCAGGTTCTTCAATGCGTTATATCACGGCAGGCGCGTACCACGTGTCGTGTTAAAATGCCTGAGCGTGACGTGAGACATGTCATTTAATATTCATTCAGCTTCTAATTTTATCGTATCGTCCTTATTTCTACATCGGTATTGAAAGCCTAAAACAAACAAAATTGTATTAAAAGCAATCATCCAATTTTACTATTATTTTAGCACCTTACGAAGCCGAATGTTGCCGTTAATCATTTTCAAGTGTAAAAGCAAAGAACCGACATTCATTTTAGCATCTTACGGAGCTGAATATTATCCTTAGGCCCTATTCATTTCCGAACGTGAAAGTAAACATCCGCTATTTATGTTAGCACCTAACTGAGCCGATAGATACCGTTAATCATTTCCAAATGTAAAAACAACAATGTGCTATTTATTTTAGCATCGTACGGAGCAGAATATTACCGTTATTCATTTCCAGATTTAAGAGCAAACATCCAACATTTATTTCATTATCGCATGGAGCCGAATGCTATTGCTGTCCACTTCCGAAAGTGAAATGAATAATCTGACAATTGTTTAGCATCGTATATACGGAGCCGAATGTTACTGTTTTCATTTTTGAACGTCAAAGTAAACATCAGACATTATTTTCCCATGCAACGCAACTAAATGTTACTGTTATTCATTTCGAAATGCTATAGCAAAATATCTGACATTTATTTCAGCATCGTATGTTGCAGAATGTTACTGCTATTCACTTCCAAACGAATGTAGGCCTAAAAGCAATCATCTGATATTTATTTTGGCATCTTCCGGAGCGAATGTTATTGCTCTTTACTTTCGAAAGTAAAAGCAAACACCCGACATTTATTTAATCATTGTACGGAGTTGAATATTATTGGTATGCATTTCCGAACGTTAAAGGGATTTTCGATATTTATTCTAGCATCTTCCGGAGCTGAATGTTATTGTTATTTACTTTCGAACGTAGAAGTAAGCATCCGGCATTTATTTTATCATCATACGGAGTTTAATATTTAAATATTGTTATTCATTTCCGAACGTCAAAGGGATCATTCGACATTTACTTTAGCATCTTCCGGAGCTGAATGTTATTGCTATTTACTTTCGAACGTATAAAAGCAAACATCCGGCATCTATTTCATCATCGTATCCGGAGTTGAATATCATTCTTATTTATTTCCGAACGGCAACGCAAACATTCGACATTTATTTCAGCATCTTCCGAAGCCGAATGTTAAGAATCCTTTTCATTTCTGAACGCAAAATCAAATATCTGACATTAATTTTACCACCGTACGGGGCCGAATCTTACCGTTATTCATTTCAAAAAGTATAAGCAAACATCCAACATTTGTTTTAGTATCATACGGAGTCGAATATTCCCGTTATTCATTTCCAAAGTTAAAAGCAAACATCTGACATTTTTTTTTTTAGCATCTTACGGAGCTGATTGTTACCGCTGTTCATTTTCAAAAGTATAGGCAAACATCCGACTTTTTTTAGTGGCCCGATCGGGCCACCAAAATCTTAATTTCTGAAATTTTAGGGGCCCTACGTGTGTTTTTGGTGGCCCCGGGCCACCGTTAGTGTCGAGCCCTATGACGTTGAAAATTTTTTTTTAATGCTTTTGATGATGATAATGATGGATCGAGGGCGCTTGTGATAATGATGAAGACGAGGTGTTACGATAATGACAGTGATATATTCGGCCCCTATACAGCGTGCAAATGCGGACGAAACTTTCACGCAGAGCAGTGGCAAACTGAAAGTCTCTTGCAATTTCTCTTTCAGATATAGAACCTTGTTGATAACACAGCCTACAGACAGAACAATTTCCGTAGTTTAAATCATGAAGCTTAAAACGCTGATATGGATATTCTCTTAAAGAAAATTATATATCTGCTCAAGAATCAGAAGTGCTAAGAAGTTGCCGCTCATTTCATCCAATCATTTTATCGAGCGGGATATCGTGAACTATGTCATAATTATGTACAGTATAATACGCAGGGCGAGTGATTGTGTCTTGGCCTGTTCAAAATATGACGGAGTATTGTTACAAACAACATATACGACATAATATACTGCACGCGGAAATAACTAAGCGGCACTCGTTAGTGATTATAGCAACATTCCGTATCATTAACAGCAATATTACGATTCAGTGCAAGGTAAATTATCGTAATTACGGCATCATGAATTCCGTTATCAACAATAATGCAATTCTGTCCTTAACAAAATTTGATAGAATTAATACGGGATAATCTTCGTGTATATTATTCTTTGTGGATAGATCAGATTTTAAGTGCCCATGCATGTCCAGTCAAGTAATTTTCATTCAAGTTGTATTCACGAATTCAAAGTTTACGTCGATATAAAACAAATTTTCAATCATGCAGTTGTAATGAAAACAATACGAGGCAAGAATTTCATTTATTGATATTTTCGAGTAATATAAACAACATGATCATGACAATGCAAAACCCATACGATCTCACGTTTTACCGAATTGCATGTAATAAACTGCTTACGAGATTAAAGGGAGTTAAATTTTGAATTGTGAAATTACTCTGAATACTACTTCGAGGATTTGGTGATCAACAGTAAATAACTGTTAGTCGTTTTCTGACGACGAAGTGTACTATAATGTCCATGTTACCTTACATCGAACCAGGGAGGTGGAAAAGATCCATCTCCAAACCGACCCATTATATCGGCACAGCTCGGTCATCGTTGGTCATGCATGCGCAGCTCAGCGACTCAATGCCGTTCCACCTTTTGATATCATCATCAAGCACAAAAGCTTCCAGTCGCAAGGAGTTAATGAATATCCGGGTCATTGTTAAACAACCTACGATAGGGCAGGGAGCACCTTGGCTTTATGTCAAGAAACAGTTTGTATACGTTTGTAATTAAATGCAAACAAAATAGAAAAAAAGAACATCAGGCTTTACAAATCGGGGTTGGCCCGATTATCTATGAACAGTTCTTTTTATTAGTGACCCGACTGATGTGACCTCTATGGTAAGAGCTTAATTTAAGAGAGTACCTATGGTAATTGTTACTTATCTACGCGGTTTTTTATTCATATAGCGTAAGCAACATCTGGCGGAAACTCCATGTAACGATTGCATTATTTTTTTTTTTTGGGTGGGGGGTGGGGGTTAATCATACCCTCGTATGAAACAGTGTCCAAAGATACATGTAACAGGTATAGGCACTATATCCATATTTACGTGTGCGGGAGGGGAAGAGCACGTAATCGAGGGAGAGCTGGAGCATATCAATAGAGAGCACAGAGCTTGTGACAGACCATCACGGGTGCATTTGTATTTTAGATATGATATTCAACACCATTTTTATGGAATTCATTATGTACACATTCTTTTTTAAAGAAAATGTAAGAAATTTAATACTCTGGGACAGTGGGCATGGCTATAAAATCGTGATTTTTCTGTCACCTCGTGAGTCCCGTGCGCGTCTGTCACTGTGTAAGAACTTTGATGATCAAAGGTGCGAGGAAAGTTTGTATCGAGATCTGAATTTCAACGATCTAATTCACACTTTGTTACAATATTTTTATTCTTTTTCAACAACAAAAAAAAAAACAAGAAAAAGAAAATGTGTACTGATCGATCGGGGAGCAATGAGAATGGCTACAACCACCTTCTGATGGACGTGTGCGTCTTTCACTGTAACCAACTTTATGTGAGTGAAGAGAAGTCTATAATGTGTGAAGAAGGGGGTGTCCCCCTCTCACACGGGGGAGCTTTTGCATTTTTAGAAATGAAATACAACAATCTGGTATAGACACTTGGTGGAATATTTGAAATATTTTCTAACGATGTTTAATATTCTGAAGAGGTTGGCAGGAAGCCTACAATGTCTTCTTATACACGCATACAAATTAGCAGGTTACAAAACTCGGGAGATTGTAATCCGCTAGCAAACTTTTTCGCACGTAAGAAAGACACACGACACAAATATTGGCGCGAACAGCATGATAAACCCAAGAAATCTTGCTGCCCCGCGGTGACTTGTGAACGGTCGACCAAACTGCGTTCTTGTTTTCTATTCCATCATTAAAAAGAACGTTTCAACGGCATACGCTCCACACCACTGTGAGGCACAAGAACGATAGTTTAAACTTTATCGATTTATCGATAAGCAATTAGCAGGTTACATTTGTTCTTATAAATGGTTTTAAAAAAGAAATATTACTCAGTTGCCTTGGAAATTCCCGAAATTATTGTCTGAGTATAGAGCAAGTTTTGAAGGTTCACGACGAACGAACGCTCTCAGGCATGCATGCATCATGATTAACATGTGAAGCACATCAAATAAACCTACTCGACGGTTATTACATTTCAGACTTCGAAGAAAGAAATGGCAGAAGAATACACGCCCTGTCTAGTAGTATGCGCGCATTCCTTACGTGCCAAACATGATAAACAAGACACACCGCAAGTTCATGAACTTCAGTTTCTGAGGGCCGTGGGAAAGGCAATGAATTAATATTCGAGAAATTATAGCTTCAAGTTAAGAATGTATTAAACTACAATGTATTAAACGAACGCTAACAGTATTCTGATTGTTTGTTTCCCACCCCCTCTCTCTCCCTCTTTCTCTTTGTGCCTGACAAGAGAAACGAAATGTAAGTTTGTACTAGTATTCCATCGACTCATGAGAGAAAGTATACTTCGGAAATATAGGCTTACAGACCCCATATTGGAAGTGAATAAAAAGGCTGTGCTGAAATTCTTATCCATGCAGGCATAATCAGTGTGAATACTACTGTAGTCATCTTTTAAATGATTTGTGATCGACACTAAGTTACCCGTCGCGTCGATCTCGTCCGGTCTTCTCATCCATGTGGAAGGAGTTTAAGGTTCACGCCAGTGCCGTATATAAAGAGAGTCTGGCCAACTGCTAATTTGGACGCCATGTCGTTACCGCGCGTATTACACGTAACAGGGTTAGCGTGCACGCTCAGACGTAACAAAATAACCAAGCCAAAGGGATCGTAAACACAGAGTTCTGTGGTCGTAAACAGTGGGCACTGCATTATGAGCGCACTTTAGTAACGACATGGCGCCTGTAGATCATGGGACCAGCTTTTGACCAATCACAGGCTTCAAAACACATAAGCCAAAAAGCGAGATGGCCACTCTCTTTATACGGCCCTGCATGGTTCACGCCAGAGTATCAGGTGCACGCATCACTTTGTACAAGTGCTCTGCGCACCTGCACTGACCGCTCACTGGTAGTGCGGACGCACGTGGATGCATGGCAACGCATTACTCTCATGGACTCGTGTTAGCTACAATGTATGTAGTGTGGCGTGGTAGGGTACATTGATGGAGGTTTACTCGTAAGTAGTTTGTGACAGTCATTCGGATTCCGCCACACGGCATGGGAGAAATGAGATGTTTATCTGAATTTTAAATACCCTCATGACAAAATACGAACGATCACGCTTTCTACATAATTTAAATGTTGATAACTCTCGCTGTACATCAACATTTATCAAGTGGCTTAACTATATACACAGCCGTAGTAAATATCACATTCGTGCGCTTCTATACTCTTTCGTAAAAACACGGCGTCCGATCGGGCTAACATGCCAATGACCTTGATCAGGGCTCCACACTAACTTTCTGGTGGCCCGAAAGAAAAATCAAGAAAAACTTAAGAAAAACTACATCGGTCCTACTACAAAGAAAAACAAAATATCAAATATTACTGAAGTGCGTCATGTCGAAAATCAATGAATAGAACATTCAATCATCTTACTGTTATTCTGAGTTCTAAGATTTAGCAAATAGGCTTATAGATTATTATGAATGTTATTGCAATTTACTTTCGAACATAAAAGCAAACATCAGACATTTAGTTTATGGGTGCTGTTCGTTATTCCGATGGTTCGCTATTCCGAAGGTTCGTTAATCCAAAACACACAAAGTCTCCCTAGATGATACCTAGAGGTTCGTTAATCCGAAAATGAAAAAGGGTTCTTTAATCTGGACATTAATTGTGGCGTTATTCCGAAGGTTCGTTATTCCGAAGAATAGTTAATCAGAAAATGAAATTCGGAACAACGCCGGGAACCTTGGGAATAACGAATCTTCGGACCGAAGAGCCTTCAACGAACCTTCGGAATAACGAGCTGTAATCTATTTGATCATCGTACGGAGTTGAATATTATTGTTATTCATTTCCAAACGTCAAAGGGATCATTCGACATTTCTTTTAGCATCTTCCGGAGCTGAGTGTTATTGCTATTTAATTTCGAACGGAAAAGCAAACATCCGGCATATATTTTATCATCGTACGGAGTTGAATACTATATTGTTATTCATTCCGTACGTCAAAGCAATTAAATATGAAACGTTAATTTTTACCATCGAATGCATCTAAATGTTACTGTTATTCATTTCGAAATTTAAAAGCAAACATCCGAAAGTTATCTTAGCTTCGTACGGAGCAGAATATTACTGCTATTCACTTTCCAACGTAAAAGCAATCATCATGACATTATTTTATTTTAACATCTTCCGGAGCCGAATGTTATTGCTATCTACTTTCGAAAGTAAAAGCAAGCATCCGACATTTTAATCATCGTACGGAGTTGAATATTGGTTTTTCATCTCCGAACGTGAAAGTAATCATTCGACATTTACTTTAGCATCATCCGGAGCTGAATGTTATTGTTATTTACTTTCGAACGTAAAGGCAAATATTATATCCGGCATTTATTTTATCATCGTACGGAGTTGAAAGTTATCATTATCCCTTACCGAAAGTCAAAGCAACCATTCGACATTATTTTATTTCAGCATCTTCCGGAGCCGAATGTTATCTTATTCATTTCCGAACGCAAAATCAAATACTAGTATCTGACATTAATTTCAGCACCGTACGGAGCTGAATCTTACCGTTATTCATTTTCAAAAGTATGAGCAAAGATCCGACATTCATTTTTGTATCATACGGAGTCGAATATTACCGTTATTCATTGCCAAAATTGAAAGCAAACATCTGACATTTATTTCAGCATCTTCCGGAGCTGAATGTTATTGTTATTGACTTTCGAACGTAAAAGCAAATATCCGACATTTATTTTGTCATCGTACGGAGTTGAAAATTATCGTTATTTATTTCCGAAAGTCAAAGCAAATATTCGACATTATTTTATTTCAGCATCTTCCGGAGCCGAATGTTATCCTTATTCATTTCCGAACGCAAAATCAAATACTAGTATCTGACGTTAATTTCAGCACCGTACGGAGCTGAATCTTACCGTTATTCATTTCCAAAAGTACAATGAATGAGCAAAGATCCGACATTCATTATTGTATCATACGGAGTCGAATATTACCGTTATTCATTGCCAAAAATAAAGCAAACATCTGACATTTATTTTAGCATCTTACGGAGCCGATTGTTACCGCTGTTCATTTCCAAAAGTAAAGGCAAACATCCGACCTTTTTTTGGTGGCCCGATCGGGCCATCAAAATCTTCATTTCTGAAATTTTGGACCACCGGGCCACCGTTAGTGTCAAGCCCTGCCTTGATACATCGGAATATTCGGAAAGTCATTTTCAGTACCATTGATGATCTAGACATTTTCGTTACGGCGACAGGAACGGATTACAAACTCCATCGAAGTGAAATTTGGAGTGGAAATCGATGCAGAAAGGGAGAGTTTACAGATGTTTTGAGTGAGGCAGGGTGTTTATACTGTTTCTCCGATTTTACTGAGTTCACGCTTTGCGTTGACATTGCGTTCACGGAGGTCTTATAAAACGTTTTTACGTAAAATACAAATGATTTTGTTGCACATTTTACCATGTAATTTGCGACGGAAAATAAGCGATCGATTAGATGCATGTTTTCAGAATATACCTAGAGTCTGATCATGCACTTTCGCTAAAGTTTATATCTTTTTTTTTTCCGTCCTCACTAAATGTGCACTTCGCAGTCGAAGCGATTATTGTGTGCCCGGGCGGCAAAGCGCGATGAACTGAGGGAATTCAAACAATAACGGTAAGCCATGGTAGTAATCTAATCCATGCGACTATAGAAATTTGCGGACGGCTTGCTGCGCTATAACAAAAGCTTTCGAGAGTCCGATCAAGACACCCTCGCCAGAACTGTGCTTTTGTTCCGATTGTTACATTTTCTAAAGAGGGCGAACAAAGATCTATTAACATGACAAAGGGGCTATCTCATTATCTACCTCATCGATTTCACAGCGATATCACAATAAAACCACGACTTTTTCACGACGAAAGCACAACCATAGGACGACTAAATCACGGTGTAAGGACGGCGTTTTCACTGTCAAAGCATCGCGAATAGTGTTGGTAGTGGTACTTGGCGGAGGTCTGCGCTCTCAGAGTGCTTTTCTAGTTGTGTAGTTGGAAACTGTGCCCATAAAACTATGTAATGAAGTTATTTTTTCAGGATATTCCCCTACTAGGCCAGCCAACTTCATTCATCACTACTCAGGAGAGCACACCAACAATCAACAACTACTGAGTGAAAAGATGATTGAAATATTTTGTCTTATAGAAAAGCTGCTGACCTGCTAGATTAGGAACCAGTGATGACTGTTTTCCAAGTTTTGGCCAGTTTTATGTGTTTTGTGGAGAAAATCATTCTCCTCACTGTGAGAGATATAGGGGATGGTCGTGCTGTTGCGATGAATAGTTGAAGTTTTATTCTGGTATACTTGCAGTCTCTAAAGATTTGTGTACAGTCATCTTTTATAGAAACGCATCACCTTCAAGATGACAGGCACTCAGTTCACCCCTAACATCAGCCATCCCAAAACACATCGGGAGTTGGAGTCATGCTGAGGGCTTGTCCAAGCAAAACAACTCCAAAGCTCCATCACATATATCATGTGCCTCACTTTTTCATGGTTCGGATTGTACACCATGCACATAATAGGCTCCTTCAATACTCTTTGTAGACAAATTGCAGTCCCAGTGCAATATAGCTTGCATTTTATGCTCTCAATAAGATTTGTCCATCCTTGTACAAGCTTTAACCATTCCTGTATAAAAGAAGGAGATAATTTTAGGGCAAACCTATGATTGTGCTTTCAGTACACTGGTCAGTGTTCCTGTCTACCAGGCTTTGGTGGAAAAGAGTGCTGTGACTGCGAGGCTAACTACTGGGGTGACCCACGTGTCGGTTGCACAGGTATGTTTCTGTAGCAGGCCATCAAAATTTCATAGTTTTGTATCCCTGACATGATGTGGTTGTCAATGAAATGTTCACTCAGTTTAGTTGTCTTTGTTTTGATTTCTATATCTGTTGTATTTGCTTACCTGTATATATGTATGTATGTATATATATGTATATATATTCATTTTTTTTGTTGATATTACAGCCTAGATGCATTTCATATCTTGCTGTGTTTAAATTTGTCTGCTTCAATATTCAAATTCCTGTAGCACTATCACCTGTAGTTCTCTATCAATATTTTTCCTGGTTGTTTTTGCAAATGTACTTTATATATGTCCACATTAGGGCTTTTCACCCAGTCTAGCATATAAGATGGGCATATCCCATTGTACTTTCCATTCTGAAATGATTTCAATTGTTTTCATTTTAATATCAAGGCATAATCGTCTGTGCTCTGAAAATGCCAGTTTTTAAAAAAGAAATGCAACAACAAATGTTTGAAAGCTTGTATATATTTCTATTGTGTGAAATATGCTGTGATGAAAATCAAAGCTCATAGTTTATTGCACCTGTGTTGATGTGGTAAGCAGTAAATTTAATTGTTCTATGTCTGCTCTCGCAGAGTGTGACTGTGACGCGCAGGGATCGGCCACTTCCCAATGTGAGCGGGCCACGGGCCAGTGCGTCTGTCTGCCCGGAGTTACTGGCTACCGCTGCGACCAGTGTGCCCGTGGCACGACGGGAGAGCTGCCCCGCTGTGAGCCCTGTGGGGAGTGCTTCGATGACTGGGACAGGACAGTCCAAAATCTCAGGAGTGAGTCAACTTTCTCATATGATTATGCCTAGCTCTGGTATTGGACATGATTTCAAGTTTTTCCCTCTATTTCTGCTTGTGATTTGTGTGTCTTTTTCTGTATGTTTTTTTTTTTGTGAAATAATGAGTCATGTAACCTCATATCACATTCTTTGATACCACCTCATTAGTTATTGGTATACAAATTTTGCACATTACTGAGGGCATTAGTGAGAATCATCTACCCAATAGTAGTTTAGAACAATGTGTGTTGGACTGTGCAAAAGTTAAGGAGGGTGGATATATTCATTAACCCGTTGAGGACGAGTCCCGAGTATACTCGGGCAAGCGTCTATGGGAAATGCGTGTTGTAGCAAAATCAAACCGTCCTCACGGGTTAATGATCAACCAAGTAATGTGCATTATTTGTTTTATGAAATGGTAATATTTGGTTCTTGTGACATTCCTAAGCCAGTATGTACCAGCTCCAATCTAACTGATCTGCACACAGAAATGAATGCAATGCTTTTGTAATGCACAAGCAATGTAACTGCATGGGTGCAGATGAGTGGCAGTTAGTATCGGTCATTAGTATACTAGCACCCAGTGAAGAGTAAAGCAAGGCTTTCAGTAAAAAATAAAAGAGTGTTTGTGGTCATGTAATAGCTCTCAGCTAGTCATTTTATTAGGATCCATATCACCATTCTATGATAGGTTTAACACATATGACTACAGATTACACTTCACAGTCATCTAGTGTACACTTGAAGACAAACTAAAGCCAGGATGTGTGTATTTGGCCATGTTGGACTAGAAAAAAAAGAAGCTTAATTAGATCACATTGTTTGTCTTTTTTTTTCTCTTGTAGATCAAACTGACTCTCTCATCGAGCTCGCTCGCAAGATCAAAGTCAATGGATCGACCAGCGCTTATGATGAGGAATTTGAACGCCTGGAAGCCAGGGTAATGTATGCAGAAACCCTCATTGGAATGCCGTCGGTTACAGAGGACGACGTCGACAACATTCAGAGGGAACTTGATGACATCAGGTAAAGGATACAGACTTAACTGTCATTCCTTTGATCAAGGTGCTACAAAGTAAATGCTTTCTTAGAAGTGGTGAAATTTCACACAGTTGTGTCCACAGATTTTTGTCCACACTGTCCTTTACCAAATCACCGAGCAAACCAATTTCCTTATTGACTGATGTAAATTCTTCTCATTCACCCAGTCAAAGCACAAGATCAATAATTAGTTGAATAAAAAAAAACTGGAAAACAAATTCACTGTTGCGACGTTTCGCCAATTATCAATTGGCTTCTTCGGGCGAATGATGCTCCTGATGATGGAATGGCCCTTAAATAGTGAGAGATTGTGCAGAGCGCACTGGCAGTATACATACACATCAACTCTAGCAAACACTCTGTCAACACCAATGAGGTGATCATCCTGGATAGAGAATCCAAATGGTTTGAGAGGGGCATTAAGGAAGCCATCTGGGAACGAGTGGAGAGACCCACACTTAACAAGAAATGAGGTCTCCGTCCGTTTCAATTTATCACACACATGGGACCGGGCCGTTCGCAAGATCCCAAGCCGTCTTTCGCTCTGCACAATCTCGCACTATTTAAGGGCCATTCCATTATCGGGAGCATCATTTGCCCAAAGAAGCCAATTAGTAATTGGCGAAACGTCGCAACAGTGAGTTTGTTTTCCAGTTTTTGAATTCAACTAATTATTGATCCAATTTCATTATTATTCCTAGACTTTTTAATGATCTGCTCTGTGGCCTTCGTTTTTAAAGAATACTTTTATTCCATCTTATAGGTTTGGCTAGTGATAAAATGTCAGCAGGATTTCCATTATATTCATGCGTGATGTCTGTCAGTGGGACATACATGTAGCCAGGGGCTGTCTCCATCATGTATAAGTGGGCTCGTAATCATTGATGCTTACCATCACTTGCAGGGCAACTCTTAATGATTATGCCAACAAGATACGCACCCTGGACGGCGACCAGACCCGCACCCGCGGCCAAATCAATCGCGCCCACCGCGCGCTGGACGAGCTCGAGAGGGAATCTCAGGAACTCCGCGCAGATGCTGAGAGACTGGAGAATGAGATATTTGATTTGGAGGCAGCAAATGTGGAGGGTGCGTCACTTCTTTATATCGTAAAGAATAAATGATTGTATGCACAACCTCCGACCATTGCCAAAATGTCATTTCAGAATACAGTAGTCATTCAGTCAGTGAGCTGTTGATAATTGTAGACAGGATGACAGATGTAAATGTCAAGTGCTACATTGCCTCAATGACTATTAAAAAAAAAAAAAATATCATGCAGTGCAAGCTTTCTTTTTAGCTTTAAAGGTCCAGTTTACCTTTTGGGAGCAGTGATTTCAAAAATGTTCAAGATATCCCCTTTAATGCATATGTGTAAGTCTCTTGTATCACAAAACATCCTGCCATATAAAATTTTCGAAATATAAAAGCCTAAATATAAGGAGATATCAGTATTTTTTCAATAAACCATAACTATAGACGGTTTAGTCTTGAAGCATTCTTATCATAACTATTGTTCACATTTTGTGTATTTAACAGTACTTAGCATCAATTATATGGATTCAAATTTTTACAGTGGTTGTTTCTGTCCCTAACTCACATTTTAGAACTACTTTAAAGCACTAATGCTTGGTTTTTGTTTCATCTGCAAATGGTAAATTATGCCTTAAAGAGCAAATTCTATTTGTTTGTGATGGACCTTTCCTGCTTTACACAGGCAGAGTTGAATCCTGTTTGTTTTATATGAGGAAAACCTCTCTCAATACCACATGGACTACTTTGATAGTAAGTAACGGTGGATGGCATGTTTATAGGACACGCACTGAAGTATCAGTGAACTGAAGGCACTCTAAAACAAGAAACGTTCATGACTAGAAACTTCCGCAAATTGGAGCTGACAGCCTTTATAGCAAATCACCACTGGCATGCAAGGCATTGTATAAATGAATACTTTCACAAATCTTGGCTCATTTTGAAATCATGCAAAAGTTTCCTGCTCATGCAAATTACCTGGTTTTACAGTGCATGTCCACTAGATAGCAGTTACCTTAGTTCCATCTCCGTTCCTCACCCAGGTGCCTTCAACAGCATCCTGCAGAGCCAGAACAGGTCGCGTGAGGCCCAGAGCCAGGCGGACGCGGCTGACGGTGTGGTGGACCAATCAGAAGCTATCCGGCAGCAGGTGGAGGACCTGATTGGCCAGCGCAATGCGGCGCTGCAGCAGGAACGCGATGCCTACCTCAACAGACTGGACAATGTGGAAAATCAGCTCCTGGGGCTAGAGGGCCAACTGGCTACCATCAATGAGCAGGTGACATAGATATTATGATAATTTCCTTTCCTCTTCACATTCCCACTCGAGAGCTTAAGGCATTCATCACCAAATCCACTTTTTGAAACTTCATAGCTCCAGAGGTTCACAAGTTCCAAAAGCTCACCTGTATACAAAGATGGCAATGCTCCAAAACTTCATGTGATACCAAGAAACATCTTTTTTAAAGGAATATTATACTGTGCTAGCAATGTAGAAGAATCAGGGATGTAAGGCCACAGGTTAAGGTCAGACGTCTTAAGAAAATAAGTTGAAATGCCACTCCTGGCCATGAATTCCACTAGGTAAGCTAGATATTAATATCATGAATTGTAGTGAATGAAAGAAAATGAGTGAAATAGGAAAAATAATGGTAATAATTAAAAGAGCAAAAAAAAGTAAAATACTTCCTTTCTGCATAGAGGGTTCAAAGGTCAGTTAAGATGTGGGCCTCATGCATAATATCGTGAGCCACATTGTGCATTATTTATTTGGTCATGAATAGACTCACTACCATGCATTATTAATATTGTTTATTACACTGATGAGTGGGCGAGTGATGCTGACCCCTCATGGTCTGACCAAGGTGACCAGCAGTAGTCAACAAATGGTATCAACCAGGCACATTGTGCCATATTCTTGAATGAATGAATGAAACTCTGGTGAAGCAGTATGGGAAACATTGCACAAGGCTTTACCATAATTGGACGGTCAAGGGGTAAATACTACAATGTATGTGTAGGCATGCTCTTTCACTCTCACTCTCTGTCCATCCTGCCAGGTGTGTGGTTCCCCAGGGGACTCTTGCGATATCTGTGGAGGGGCTGGCTGCGGACAGTGTGGTGGACTGAGCTGTGATGGCGCTGTGCAGAAGGCGGAGGAGGCCCTCAGGAGGGCGTCAGAGGCAGATGGAAAGCTGGACAACAAGAAGGAAGAGGCCGACAGCTTGCTGGAAGAGGTACAAAGTTCAATTGCAAACTTAGTCCTTCTCTGCCTGCAGAACCGTCAACTTTTGCTTTAAAGATAGACCATCCCTTTTGCATTCCTTCCCAAATAGCACAGAACATGATATATTCCACCAGAATGAGCAGATTATTGTAAAGCCATAACATTTCTGTGAAATTTGAAGGTTGTTAGCCATTAAAATTCAAATAATGCACCAAATGCTCACTGTAATGTATTCTGTGTACTAGGCACAGCTGCATACATTAATCCTCCTGTGATTGTAATATGATACTTATACTTCGAACAAAAGATGTGCATGTTAAAGCTGTCAGAAAGGAAGAATTCACTAGTATCTTTTACTTTGTTATTTATGGCAAATAACAACACACCACTTACATGAACTACGTTGTACATAGGTGCATCATACAGGTCTGTAAAACTAGAATAGTAGTTTAGATTTGAAATTATTTCGTAGTACGAAAAAATTATTCCAGTGTTAACGGTAAATTTAACTCAACAAATAAAGACCCTCTTGAGTTCAAAATTTACAGGAGGTTTCCAAATAGTGTTTTCTTCAATACCTAAGTGTTCTCTCCAAATTTTCAAAAATTTGCATGAAAATGGGATGGTCTGTCTTTAATATGTAGATTTATGCATGATGAATGTGTAAAAGAACACCATAATAACACAATTTCAGTCATGTAACAATGAAAAGGTGAAATACTGTAAAAGGGGATATTTTCGCACAACTAATTTTTCGTGCATTGCCCGGTAAGAAAAGTTATGCATGTTTTTGATTCCGCGGAATCCAGACAGTAGTTACGGGAATATATGGCAAGCAATAATGTTCGCTTGCTTTTAATTTTGTGCTAGTTTCTGATTGCGCGAAATGTGCGAAAATTTCAACAGTATGACAGTCTCAAAGCATACATGATCTTGGTTGCTACAATGTGCCACCAATTTTTTAATAATCAACAAATTGGGCCAGGCATTATCCACCGATCTTCTGTGCTGGAGTGCATTGCATGCATCATGTTAGAAAATATGACTGCTCAGTCACAATCGATCATCACAAAGCATTCTACCTATCTATGAGTAAATGGGGAATTCACTTCAGGAATGAAGGTCGTATGCAAGTGATCAAAATGTCATCACACTTTTGATATCGAAATACTCCCAAAACATAAACCATTTTTCAAAAGTGTCATACTGCAGCATGAACAAGACAATACATTTCACATCATTACCATAGGAGCCAAAATTACAGCAGCCTTCACCTCTCAACTTTACTCAAAATGTAATATGACATTATAAACACTGATGAATACAAAAAGCACAAATTTGCGGAGTACAGTGTATGTGAGTAAATTGTAAAAACATACATATGTTGCAAGTTGCGCAGCGTATTTTCATATTTTCTTTTTTTCTCTATTTTGATGAAGTAATGTGAACATCAATGAGAGTATGCCACATACGTGAATGACTTCTTATGTCTTCATGAATTTATAGATATTATACACAGTGAAGCAAGGATGCAGACTGCTGTTTTTTCTGGACCATAAGCATTTTCACTGACTCTTCATCTGTGTACGAATGAAGTGATTACTCTGAGGAGCACTTTGCAGGGTGCAGAAAATTCCATCTTTCATGCAACCTTGTATCACTTTGATCAGTGAACTGTGGTGGAAGGAGGAAATCAAAAAACAAAACAAAAACAGAACAATAATAATTTCTTTACATGTATATTGAGCTTGCCTTGTCAGTGTTGTCAGAGTGGTAAATTATCCCAACTCCTGCTGATTGTAGTAAATGGTGTCCTCTCCAGATGATGCAAGCCAAGGACCAGACTGGTGCTGCCCTGGACGATGCCCAGAGGGCGTATGATGCTGCCCTCATGGCCAAGCAGGAGGCCGAGGGAGGCCAGACCGACCTCAAGGACCTCATCAACAACATCACATACTTCCTGGGGCGGGCCAGGGCGGAGCCCGACAGCGTTCGTCTCCTTGTCAACCAGACACTCAACACCAAGATATCCCTCTCTCCTGAGGAAATTGCAAGTGAGTGGTGTTTAAGTTGGCTACCGGCAGTAAGATATGATATCAACTTTAAAATTTGCCATTTCCCTGATTGTACATGAGACAGTACATGACCATGTAATAATGATAATGATAATGATAATGATAATGGTAATGATGATGATAATACTACCACTACTACTACTACTACTACTACTACTACTACTACTACTACTACTACTACTACTACTACTACTACTACTACTACTACTAGTATTAATAATTATTAATGATAATAACAATACATGAATAAATAAATAATGCTTCAGCTGTTTATGATATCATCTGTTTTGATGTCAATGTTATCTGGGGCATAGTATTTTAAATAGGGCCTTTTTTTTTATAAACACCAACAACCATATGAGGCACCTTGCAAAATGAAGTAGCAGAAGTGAGATATGACATCATCTTTCAAATTTGAATTTCACTGATTCTGACTGATGGCGACTCCATGCAAAATGAACTATCTCTTCCATATCCTCACAAGAGAATACTAGAATGCATTCTGCCCTCATTTAGACGTGTGAATGATTTCAGCCCTGTATCCTTACCTGCTAAGTTGAATTCCAAAAACCTGACATCCTACACAATTTGCCTGCTAATTTTGAAATCACAGGTATGGCTTTACAGTGCTTCTCGAATAACTTTAAACCAACTGTTGGCTCTCATGTGTCTGAAATGCTGTAAATGTTAATGGCAGGTTGAAAAAAAAGGCAACTGATTGGTGCTAACATTATCAAGTATATGGTCGTAGAGAAAAAGAAAAGAGTATCAAGACTCAGTAGAATTGTTAATTTGACATGATTCCTGGTCAAAAATCATCTTTTTTTATTAACCTTTCATGACTGTCAGATTGTGTGTGAAATGTCTAACCTTTCTCAGAGCACAAGAACAATAGCAAAATGATCTGCAAAAAAGACATTCCTTCTGCCAATCAAATGACAATAGTTGAAGTCCATGACTGTGTGTTTTTTTCTTGTTGTCTTTATTTTTATTCCTCAAGAGGATGGACCTTACATGTGTCCTAAAAGCTTTTCTCATCTCCACAAGGTCTCCTTGGTGTTTTTGTTATTTATCAAAGTCATATGATGATCGTTATCACTTGCTGTCTCTTCAGACCTGTCTCGACAAATTGAGGAGATCATCAGAACTTTGCTGAACATTGACGAGATCATCAATGCTACGCGTGATGACCTACAAAGGGTCAACGACCTCAAGGACCGAGCTGACCGGGCCAGGTAAGACTAGATGAAGGTGTGACTACCTACCCTCTGATAGGCAGACATCTGTTTTCAATAGGAAAGATAACAGCGTAATGAATATTGAAGTTGTCAATTTGGGGGATGTCTAGTGAATCAAAAATGCTTTTAATTTTTCAAAGGAGATTATGCAAATAGAAATGTGCCTAACTTTATCACTCTTTGGATAGAATCTTATGGGCATTTTGGATATGCATTGATATCTTGTAAGGTTTATTTATTTTTTATATCATTATTGTTTATTATTATTATCATTATCATTATTATTTTTATTATTATTATTATTATTATTATTATTATTATTATTATTATTATTATCATTATTATTATTATTATTATTATTATCATTATTATTATTATTATTATTATTATTATTATTATTATTATTATCATTATTATTATTATTATTATTATTATTATTATTATTATTATTATTATTATTATTGTTATTATCATTATTATTATTATTATTATTATTATTATTATTATTATTATTATTATTATTATTATTGTTATTATTATCATTATTATTGTTATTATTATTATTATTGTTATTATTATTATTTGTCTTGCTGCAGGGCATTTGCTGAATCAGTGCTAGATTCGGCAGAAAGTGTGTCCAGAGCCCTACAACAAGCCGAGGATGCCCAGGACACTGCTGGTCAGGCCATTGATGCGGCCAAGCAGGACATCAGAGAGGCAGATGAGGCTTTGGTGCAGGTAAGTCACTTTTATCACATGCATGGTGAGAAAGGCCACTTGCTCAGTGATTAAGTTTGATTCAACATGGCTGACATTACTGTAGTCATTTAATATGAAGGCGATGATCAGCTTTGCAAGTGTACAGTGACATGCAGACAAAATATAGAATGGCCTAGCTGTAAAAATGACCATTTTTTCAGCCTTTTTTCCAAGACTTTTTTTCCATTTGTGCATCAGCTTATTTTTCTATTTTGACATACGCAGTACTGTACATGAAGGGCCCACATTCTACAAAAGCTTTGTCTTTTTAGTGGGTCCCTCCATTTTTTGAAGTTTGCGCAGTGTTGTTTCGTCTTTATCACTTCAATTCTCATGACAACGTATTATTACTACAAGGTTCCACAATTATATTCTTCTCAGTTTACTTTGTTTTGCCTATGCAACCTTATTCTCTGTTACCAAAGAAAGTGAAATATATATGTTATTTTTGAAAAATTAGATAAAATTTGAATTGAATTGAATGAATTGAAAATTGTTAATCTTATGCTAGTCACAATGTTGTGGATAACTTAGTGAAGAAAAGCAACATTTTTTTTTTTCATCCTGTGACATATGACTTGAGTGTATTATTAATGTCTGTGTTGGATGTGATGTGTGAATTGAATTGAAATTGTTATTGATAAGAAGCGGAGTGTCTTTGTACTGTCTTCCTGTAAAGAGAAGAGCAGCTTTGTTTACATTTCACATGTGGAAGTGGATGATCACCACAAGTTATATAAAAAAATCTTCCCTCTGGGCTAAGTGGGTTAATGTTCATGTTGTTAGAGTTGAGATGAATACCTCCAAGGCCGTGTTTTCTGTGGAGCAAAGCAACAAATTACTTTTCAGTAGATGCACCAGCATAGAAGTCTGCCTTATGGTGTATTTTTCCAAGTAAGAAAAGAGTGCGTGAAGAAAAAATAGAAAGTGGACTCCACATCATTCTAATGTATAGCAGTGCACTGTCATTATAAAGGACACTGTTATAACAAAATTCTTGTTACAACCAAGTTAGAATTCAAGTCCGCAGGTTATTATCCATATATCTTTTTCACGCTTCATTTGTTTGGTTAAAACAAAATTTTGGTATGATGGAAGAAAATTGCCAGTTCCAAGGACTTTGTTATTAATCCAGGGCTGTACATTAACCCATTTTTTCAACTGATCCGACTTGTCTGTAGGACCAGTAGGTACCAATTTTTCCATGTTTTACTGGTAAATTCCTGAAAAAGTTACTTGTCTGACAGTGATTTTTACTGGTTAGGGACAGTCAGACCAGTGCCAGTGTGCAGCATTGATTAACGGTTGTCAACTGTATTCCCCTGTTCAGATCGAGTCTGAGGCAGATGACGCCATGGAGAAGTCGGAGAGCGCCCTCAACAAGATTGAGGACATGAGGCGGCAGCTTGGTGATGTGCAGATTAAGGTCACAGGCAACAGGGACAAGGTTCGGGAAGCCGTAAACTTGGCCCAGATGGCTGAACAACAGGCCCAGGAAGCTGCTCAGGTGAGAATTAAGGCTCCCATAAAACCTTCTAGCAGGGAATAAAAAGAGAACAAATTTGAATTACTCAACTTCAAATCTCCAACATGCATCACTTTAATGAAGGCAATAGTGTAACAGACTTTAGATAAAGGGAAGGGATGTCATGAGGCATGGTAAGAGCAAATAATAGTTCATTATCACGTGTATGATATCAACTTAAACATATATAAGAAGTGGACCTATGGATGAAGATAAAGATGTTTTACAGATGACAGTCTGCTGCCCTCTGTAGTCTCATACATCAAAACCTGCTTGCCATAACAAGGGAAACATGGCCTCTATGGACAGGTTAACAGCCAAATTGGTTACATTATATTTTATGTATCAAGAAATACCATGTGCATGTGTTCCTTTGCACATATGAAAGTATTTAGGATGCTTGTAAATATCACAGAATTGGGCAAGTTAAAAAAATGTAGTGGGTGCATCTGTTTGCTTCAATCTCAGTGAGCAGTTCAAGGGCTGCGCAGGTAGAACAAAAGACCATTATGTGAGATACAGAAAGTTTAGTTGAAATTATACCAACCAATTATTATGTTGACCGACAGATTAGAACCCACTGTCTGTGGCCACTGTTTACTGTGAAATAGTGCCCTCTGGAGATAGATTCGGTGGCCGCTGGCCATTTTATACTGGGGAAATTTAGACGCAATGTCTGCAACACATATTCCTCGTAAGGAAGTGTGTAGTGCATGGCAGCGACATAATGTATATCTGCATGACAGTGACATAGTGTAGGATTTGTACACGGTGTTTGTTTATTATGTATCATGAAATTTACGTATCTAATTTCTGTAAAATATGTATACATGTATGTTTCTGTGCGAAATGGAAAACATAAATGAATGAATGAAAATTGAATGAATGAGTGGTATGGCCACGTAAAGCATCCTCTTTCCTGTCTGGCTGCTGTGAAATGCAGAACGTGGACGCCACAGAGGAGGAATTCAACCAGACGGCTGAGCTGGTCAAGCTGAAGGTCGCCGAGGTAGATGGTGCTCGGGACAGGGCCGCCACACTTCGTGACCAGGTGGCTGAATTGGAGCGGCAGATTACGAGGGATGTCAATGAACTTGAGGGTAAGATTGCTTAACTGCACATATCAATAGTCTGTCTATGCAAGGAAGCCGCTTCTGCATTTGCAAAATAATGCCCCTTTTAAGACATACATAAATGTTTGAAAACGTCAAGTATATAGTTGTATGAGCACATTTACATAGAAAAACAAGTCAAGCATGCGAAGCTGAGACAAATTAAAGAATGACTCTCAGTCTGCTGCCCAAGTAGTCCCATCAAACTCTAACCACAGAAGTTCCAAGCATTCAGTAAATATTTTCAAGCAATGATTTGTGTCGCAGAGGGACTTCTCATTTATGCAGGAGAACTGTACAAATGTTAGTTGCCAGTTAGCTGCTTGGAATCGTTTAGATGACTCCCGTTTGTACACCTGTGCCATGGATGATTAATGGAGACATCTCTGTTTTTTTTTGTTTTTTTTCTTCTCAGTATTCCATATTGAACTGCTCTCTGTTTCTTTAACTCTGTAAAACTAGTCTCTGCTGATCCAGTGACCAAAATAACAATATGATTTTTGCTTGGTACATTGTATATGCCACAAAGAAACCACTCTTTACCAGAGATGTGTGGTAATTTTCCAGGCAAGAAACTGGATTGGTCATGGACATGGGTGCATGATGCCAGTGGTATCTTTGTAGTACAGTACATTCCTGCTATAACAATTCCTCGGGACCAGCGGTTCTTGTCATGATATTGATTTATTATTATTTTTGTTGTTGTTATTTCCAAACAGTAAAGTATGCAAAGATATTTAGACGATAACTTTTGGACCTGAATTTATACTTCGTTGTAATAAGAATTTTATGATAAACATGTTAATTATATTGGGAGTACACTGTATAGAAAAAAATGTAGTAAATTTTGAGTTGTAATTTTTCTTGACATAGATAATTCATATATAGGAGGATATATTGTACCATATTTTGCTGATGACGTTTGTCTCAGAGATTCTCAAAAAATGAGGGAGGATGAATACGGATGAATATCTAAAGGAAAAGTCTGTGAAAAGATGCATTCATTCTGTCTAGAGGGGGAGGGGAGGGGATATACAGATTCTTTTGAGTTCAATTCAGTTCAATAGTTTGTTTATTTCCATCATCAAACAAAGAAAAGAAAAAGAAATAGAGAAAACATGATTCAAAGCGGTGCAAGTTCTCGATTTGTCTTTCATTCATCTGATAAGAACAGTTTTTTTTTTGTGGAATACAATATAAAGTATATGCACAAATGATGTCATTTTTAAAAAAAAAGAGAAACAGTGCACACTTTGTCTTGGTTACAAAAACAAGTGAGTAATCAGAACGACGGAAAACAGTGTTCCACTATCCAGTAGCCAAGCTTGTAAGACGTGGAACACTGGAAACAAAAATGCTTGGCGTCCTCTTCCGTTCCTTTGCAGAATTATATTTCTGCACCCTGACCTGAAGGAAATTTCTCATATTTTGAGACCATATCTTTTTGTTAAATGTATGATATGTTTCTTTCTTCACTCTACAGGTCTGCAAAACACATTCAACACCAACGGCGTTACGCTGCAGAATCTGACGGGCGAAATCAATGCACTGAATATGAAAATGATGCAGATTTTAGAAGATATACAAACCAAGGCTGTAGAGTACAGGACCTGTAAAGAACAGCCAGTTGCAGCTCCTTAATTAGATTTGCTCAAGAGGAATTTCCAGGTACCTTAGCAACAATCTCCACTAGAAAAGAGAGAGAGAAAGAAAAATGATAAAGAACAGAAGGATTGTCTGAAACAATTGGGGTAGGTATTGTTTATAGTCACCAGAAATGTCTATGTAGATAGCGTATCTGTGAAAATCAATTTTACAAACGGGGGGTCTCTCAACGTGGACTTGAAATCTGACATGACACGACATACTTAACAGTATGCATCTGTCATCAGACATTACTCTTCAGGGGATTTTTTCAAGTGGCTTTTAAGATTTAAAGAGTGTGAGGAACGATCAAGGAGCTGCATTCGGTTACTCTTTAAAGCACACGTTCAGAGATGATGATGTGTATGGATGTTGGGATACCACCCAGTTCAACTCAATCTTTCAGAAGCTTTTAAAGTTGTTCTCACAATAGTCTGCTACTTTGTGTATTCCATGGTGCTTCACTCTTTAAGACATGCTTTAAGATAAGCATTCGGCTTTCAGCTGCCTAGTGAAAAGCTTCGTCCATCGGTTTTGTATTGAGGGCAGGTCCGTGGCACATATTTAAGTGTGCTATGCATTGCAGCTTGGTGCCTTTACCTTCCACAGACAACGTACTCATCATGTCTTATGGCAAGAGGCTAAGTTGTACAGTTTGCACTATTTTATACAAGACTTTGTATTTTTATATCAATCTGGCACTTCGCCATATTTGAATGTGATACAGCCTTACATGGTTAAGATTGTTGGCTGCTCTTTCAGCTGTATAGGAATTCATGAAGCTTGGAACAACAATTTTTAAGGCTGTAAATTATTTCATGATGGTGCTGACTTCATAAGATTATATGCTTTTTTTTCTTCAATATGAAAAACTTTTTTCTTTTCATAAACAAGTGTTTTTTCACACAACTCAGTGTGTCATGCACTGCAGAGATATTTAAGACTATTTAAAGCACATTCATTGCAAAGATGGTAATGATTATATGTTTGCTTCTTATGCTTGAGTTGAGATCAAATACTTGTTGATGACTTCCCCCGAGTATTATGTTCAGTTATTTGAAAATTAAGATGCATATTGAGCCAGACTACATAGAATCTGAGTCAAGCAGTTTTGTTTGATGGTTGTTAATTACTAGTACAGTTTTCTTGAAGTAGAAACCCACAAGTATTATATTAATGTTCTAATTTACTTCATCAAGCAGTTTAATAGTGTCCATGCATATCATAAATGAATGTTGCACTGCTATGTATACAATTTGACAAAATTTATTTAATCTGTAGGTAAATGCTACATTCATTTGTCCATTTTTTTTGTGTATAGCTCTGTTTAATCCTCTTAGGAACACAATGACATCATGTTCAAAAAAGCCAGATGACTCTATTTGTACTTTTATGTATTATTTGGTATGAATATGATTGGGTGCTTCATAAGTTTTAATGTAGCTTTTGTTTACTTACTTGTTTATATTTGTGTTTTCTATTTATGTTTGAATTTAGCATGTAGGTTATCGATTTGACAGGTATTTTCTAGATGTCTCTTCCTGTGGTTTCCCATATACACCACAGAATGCAAAGACACACTCACAGATTTATATGAACAAGATTAAAGTGAGCTCAAGTCAAAGAGGAGGAAAAAATAAACTCATTTTGCAAATCATATGATGCTCTAGTATTCAGGTGATGCTTCTTGAACCAAACTCCATAGATACATTGCTTCTCATGTGATAACTTTCAGTACAGCATCCTATTTCTTATCTGTTTGAGATATATATTAAAAAAAAACCACGTCATTGACGTCCTTGAAATATATCTATTTATACAATAATATTTGTACTGGTGGGTATGTACATTGTAATGTTGACCACACCCCAGTAGTGCACAGTTTGTGCTTTGAAAAGGAAAACACACAGTGCAGCTCGCATTGTGTGTGATCAGATCATTTCAAATATACTGTGCTGCCACATTTGGCAAAGCTATTATGTCCAGTGAACACTTACAAACACTGTCCCAATGATTTTATTTATATATACCTGAGTTAATGAGGATATATACCATCATTTTAGTCGAAGGGATCATGTGTCTGCCATCCGTTACAATGGCAGAAATCTAGTCTGGGCTTTCATGTCTACATGTGGCAATTGTTCTATCTTGTCACCATTTTTTCTATATTCACTATGCAAAACTATATAACATAGCACTGTTTTTAACCCGTTTAACATGTGTACGTGGCGTATATTTTAATAAAAACAGTCCCCTCTTGTGTAAATAATATCTACCCCTTGTCAAGTGTGGATTTGTTCAACAATCCTTTTTGTTTTGATTGTATATATATCTATAGTGAAAACTTTGAGCAAAGAAAATGGGTTTCATCGGGATTCGACCCCGAGACCTCCGGATTACTAGACTGATGCTCTACGGACTGAGCTATTGAAAGCCCTAGTGCTGTCGTCCCAGAACCCTTAATTCTCTTTGCTCGTGTGGTCAGAAGCTATAATGTGTGTATGTGTGCCACACACACATTAACCTGACATAAACCCAAAGGATGTAAATCAACTTTGGGATAGTTGTCAATGTGAGGGATTGCCGAAGCAATCCAGCCTTTTTCAATTTTTGTAATATATATTGAAACAAAGAAAGGGAAAACTGACCAGAAACAAATGATATACTGTATAATTGTATTGAAAACTTTGAACGTAGTGAATAGCAAATGTGTCTGGTATGAGATATCTATCTTTATATATATATTTATGATATATATATATATATATATATATATATATATATATATATATACAGTATATATATATATATATATATAATATATGTATATTATATACACAATGTATATATATATACTAGATATGAGAAAGGAAGGAGAGATCAGTATGTAGCTTTTGACATCATTATTCCTCTTACTGTTCCTCCATTTTGGAATATATATATATATATATATATATATATATATACACACTCAGCAAAAAAAAAGAAAGTAAACGCTTTTTCCAATTAATATTTTCCATAGAAGATCTGATGATAACCATTGTGTTATATATCATATTAAAGATTATTTGATTGGCTATCGAGCCAGTAGGTCTATACAAAGGGAAACTTTACGCATGAGTAAACACATTCATTTTTGTCCTCCAAGGCAGAAAAGTAAAATTGCAAAAACTGACATATTGAAATTCACTTGCAAATGCCCTCCAAGATAGGAATAGTAACAAAATACCAATTTCACGCAATGAGAGACATGAATGAAATAGCAGAAATACGTTTCCATTCCCTCGTTTCTCTTTATATTCTAAAACGAAAGTATAGTGGGGAAACTAAAGGTGGAACATAAGAATTTTCTATCAATTCAAGCTTTAAATGATATAGGGAGTAAGCTGCAAAGGTGATAAAATCGACAGAATTTCTTCTTTTCACCTGTTACTTAAGGAATTTAAGAATGCATGAAACAAATTTTGGAACCAAATATTATTTCAAATTTTCTTAATTTGGAATAACGCTTCAAATTTAAACTTTGTTGCCATTACTTTTTCTCTTATGTCTTTTGACTATGGATTTGACAGAAGATTCTTCAATTTCTTCCATCATTTTTTGTCTTTCTTTATCTTTGGAGGGTTACAGAGACATTGTAGAGATCATCGGTTGAGTTTTGCAAATTGATTTGCATTCTTATTGTGTTGAATTTGTCTTGTTTTCATTGTTATATGGAACAGCATACACGTTTGAATAACAACTTGTCCATTTTTACAATTTCTACATTTTTGACTGGGAAGAGAAAAACGGATGTGTTCACTCATGCGTAAAGTTTCCCTTTTTATTGACCTACTGGGTTTATAGCCAATTAAATTACCTTTAATATGATATATAAAACACCATTATTAGCCAAATAATCCATGAGAAAGATGAACTTGAAAAAGTATTTACTTTCTTTTTTTGCTGAGTGTATACACATATATACACTCAGAGGGGCCCACTCAGAGGGGCCCACATTCTACAAGCTAGAGGGGCCCACATTCTACAAGCTAGAGGGCCCCACATTCTACAAGTTAGAGGGGCCCACATTCTACAAGCTCTGTCTTTTTAGTGGGTCTCTCCATTTTTCGCACTTTAAGCAAAGTTATACATGTACCTTATTTCGATCACTTCTGGTTTTTTTTACTACAATGTATAATTACTATAAGGTCCTCCTCAACTGTTTCATATTCTTTTCGATACATAATGTTTTGTTTACCTTATTCTCTGTTGTCAAAAGAAGTGTAACTTATATGTTTTGTCGAAAAATGAAATAAACTTTGAATTGAATTGAATTGAAAATATATATACACATATGAAGAGTGTAAATGCAAAAAGTGAATAAATAAATAGATAAATAAATTAATTTAAAAAATCAGTCTAGGGCAATTACCCCCTGGCCAATTACCCCAGACCCTTTCAATTCAATTCAATTCAATTCAATTCAATTCAATTCAATTTATTCGGCACAAAATAACTCAAAATGCATCATGTACACAATAAAAACAAAAGCAATGTGTATAAACATACATGCACATATGATGGAAATTGATGCCGGGACCCCTTTGAAGAATCTGGTGCTTGTTGTTGGGGCCCAAAACAAATTATACAAAATACAGTTGCTAAATAGCATATTGTGCAAAAATGAAAATGAGGAAAACACATACACACACACACACAAAATTATTAGCCCTACACTATGCATACACACACACCACATTCTTATCACACACACATGCCGCGCACACCCAACACACTCATTCAGTAGCAATGTCAAGATCAAAGAAGTGAAGAATAGAAGAAATTCGGTAGCAAGTAGTCTACTCAGACATGGATAACAGTTTCCTAAAAGTATGTTGTTTGAATAATGTTCTGAAGCGAGAAAGTGTAGTGCTGGACTTGAGATCTGGACTAATTGAATTCCATTCATTTACACCTGTAAAACGAATTGAATGGGTTCTAACTGTTAAACGGGCTAATGGCATTCTCAGGCTATATCTTTCCCGAGTAGAATAATCATGAAAACACAAATTACATTTAAACATATCATGAAATAAAATTGGGAGAATACCTTTATGATACATGAACATAAACACTAGTATATTAAATCGAACAAGTTCATGAATGGGTAGAATTTTAAACTTGACAAAGATTGGTAAACTTGAACTGCGAGAATTGCTCTTAGAAATCAATCTTATTGCACGCTTTTGTAACATATATAATTTCTCAACATGAGTTTTATATGTCTTTCCCTGACCCTAACCATAATCCTCATCCTGAACCTAGACCTAACCTTAAATCTAATCTTTACTCTAACCCTTATCACTTACATGTACCAGTATATAGCGGGGGGGGGGGGGGTAATTTCCCTGACATTTCATCAATTGCGGTATGGGAGATTGAATCTGATGAAAAATAAAGAAAATTATTACATGAAATATGTACACGTGATGATTTTGATATCTTAAATTTCTTGTATAATAAGTCGTCCGTTGAGAATGATAAGGGCGTTTAGTTGTCACTAAACCCATAGTGTTCAAGACAACTTAACGCCCTTCTCATTCTCAACAGACGAAGTGCACTTTTCTTTTTTTTTTCTTTTCATTTTCTTTGTCAATTTGATGATGACCTAGTTAAAAAAAAACAGAAAAAAAGAAGGGGGAAAAAAAGGCCTGGGAGTCTCCCGCTCACATGGGGTATGGTATCCATTTATTCTATTACATTGGTAAAGAGACCTGCAAAGAACATTGTACCTAGAAAACTTGATTATGCAGTTTAAAGAAAAATAAAGATCAAAATATAAAAACTGGTCCTCTTTCAGTCCCCGCCTGGATCTACCGTAACTAATCCTTGGAAGTACATGCGGCAATGAACTAAGAGAGTATTTTTCATCTAAGCAAGATTTTCTTTTTTTGATTGTATATTAAGTATAGATTCCCTTATTGGGAGTTCTGGGGTTCGTGTATAAAAGGCCTAATTTACCATTTTGCAGATGAAACAAAAACCCAGCATTAGTGCTTCAAAAGAGTTCTAAAATGTGAGTTAGGGATAGAAACGACCACTGTAAAAACTTGAAGCCGTATAATCGATGTTAAGTGTTAATAAATACACAAAATGTAAAATAATAACACAATGATATAAATGTTTCCAGCCTAAACCGTCTACAGTTACGGTTTATTGGGGAAAACACTGATATCGCCTAATATTTTAGGTTTTATTGCAGAAGTTTTATATGGTAGGATGTTTTGTCGTATAACAGACCTACACAAATGCATCAAATGTGATATCTCAATTTCAACATTTTTGAAAGGCTGCTTTCAGATGTAAACTGGACCTTTTTGATGTACACTGTGACTCCATACAGTGATAATGCCTGTCGAGCTCTGTGGCAAATTTGACCTTGTGTAATTTTGCGAGAAAAGGAGGGAAATGTGAAAATTAGGGCACAGTACATATGGCCATAGGCCCCCCACTCTCACACAGAGAGCCTATCCCTGGAACTGCAATTGATATATTTAATTAAAACTGCAGTCACCATTATATTTACTCATAGCATTAACTCCTCGTTCTAGAGAAGAAGATTTATAAACACTTCCTTATTTGGGGGATTATTTTCTCCCCTCCCCCCACTCCATGTGGCATTGTGCCTCCGAGGCTACCCCACATGTGGAAAATTGTTCCCATTTGTACTTATATAATTTCCTACAATCTTTGGCTATAACACCTGTCAAGTTTGCAACTGATTGACAAATTGCCCTACATCGACGTAAATATGCACTGAATTGATCAGTGTTTTAATAGTAGCCATGATAAAAAATTTACGTTGATGTAGGGCAATTTGTCAATCAGTTGCAATGAAAACATCTCGACGGAAGAATTTTCATGAATTTAAATAACCTGTCAAGTTTGTTGAAAATCTTACCTTTTATTCTTGTACTTTCAAGGAGATGGAAATATGAGAAATTGGGCCCCAACTTGACTCCCCCCCCCCAATTCCTGGATCTGCCATGAACAAACTTGGAAACTATACAGTCACTAATATACATACTCATTGCACTAACTGAGCCTATCTGTCCTGATTCTATAGAAGAAGACTTCCAAAGATTCCATAAATTCATGGCCTCCCCTCCCCCGCATTGTGACCCTTGCAATAACTGGGGGTCTCATAGTGAAGAATGATGCCCAGCATTTGCACAGATATCGCCTTAGCTATAATCCCTGCCAATTTTGCGTCGGGAAAATCAGACTATGCGTTTTCAAGAAAATGAAAATTTGAAAATTGGTCCCAATTTGGTACCCCATCTCATCCCCTAATCTGCCATGTTCTATCACCCTAGCGATAATCCCGTCTGATGAAAATCAGACTATGCGTTTTCAAGAAGATGAAAATGTGAAAAGTAATGATCCCAGTTTAAGCCCCTCCCCCGCCCATCCCCCAATCTGCCAATATCAAATTTGAAACAACAGTCACCAACCAACTTATTCTTATCACTTACAGTTGGCAGCAGAATTATTCAACCCCATTGCATTATGGACACTATGGCAAATTAAATAACATTGCAATTACTAAATTATATACAAGTGGTGAACAGATAGTCTATTACAAATGATTACCTGATCAATAGTCTTTGATTTGCATAAGTTATTATAGTTTGAAACTTTTTATTTTTCTTTCTTCCGATGCACTGTACTAGTTATTTTTGTCAATTATTTATAGCTAATTGCATAGTATATATACTTGTGCATGATAATTGCCACTTCGTTGTCTTCTTTTTAATTAATTATTATTATTATTATTTTACATTGCTCGGTAGCTTAGTCTATTTATATGATAGCAGTGCATTACTGTAGTCTGACTCGAGCACGTGATACGACCAGTGCGAAGGTCATGCATTGCATGTTCGTCTACCCAGAGTGTGCATGTAGTCTCCTCAGTGGGGAATCCCCGCCAGTATGTCTAGCCGACACATTGTACAGCAGACATGGCAGAGACTGTGTAGTACAATAATACTTACCGTGCTTGGGCGAGTGCAGGCAAGACTCAATACTGTGACAGCACGAATTACCTTCTGCCACTCTATTATACCGCCACCGCATTTACACCAGTGAAATCGGTAAGACTACAACTAAACATTTTTCCCATTAATGAAAATAGTGATAGTGCGGGAGATTTATGACAGGGTACTTTACATGCATGCATGCCCATTATCATGGAAACATCAAGTCATTAATTTGCCTTATACACAGTGTACTTCCCTTTTCATTACATGTACACGGTGCTTTTACTTCGCAGATTTTGCATTCGCTAGTGGCATATCTTGCGCAGAAAGAGGTTTCTCCCCTGCCAGGTGCACAATGTCATACGGCTCTCTCCCCAGCCAATCGAGCAGTGACGCTGCAGGTGCCGGACAGGTAAACACATTCAAATGAATCATGACAATTTGTCATTTTCTTTGGTAAGACCTTTCAACCTAACGCATGAGTTGTTTTATACAAATGCATGAAAGCATCGACTAGAAATATTAGCACAGGCAATAATAATGCAGTGAGAACACCAATAATTATTGTTATGCAACGAGATAAATTGAAGAGCATGCAGGTCCGTAACGTCACCATCTCTTGAACCTCCTTGTAGCAAGAAGGTTCAAGAGATGGAGTCACAGCAGTTCTATTCTCTTTGCTGTTAGATGACGTCACTAAATAATTTGAAGTATTGTGCCAAGCATAATATGCCCCTCAGATAGGAAGACAATAGATGCATGTTTCATTGCACGAAGCCAATCTCCATGGAAGATATGTCTTTATGATGGTATTCAGGGCCGGCGCAGTGTTTCAAAAGTGTGGGGGCCCACTTCCGGGTTCCATGAGCTAACAAGCAAAAAATAAAAAGGGCCTCAGCTCATTCTCTTAAAACACATAACCTTACCGCCGCCATACTTCAAGATCTCTATTTCTATTTTAGTGCCACTTACGTACTTCCAGGTTGAAAAAAGTGTGGGAGCCCAAAGTGATGACACCTTATGTATTTCTATGTATGGTGCACAAAAAGTGTGGGGGCCCGAGCCCCCATGGCCCCCACGGCTGCGCCGGCCCTGGTATTTACTTTTCGCCATCCCTACTTATAAAAGATGACACCCCCGTCACACTAGAGGCGGAATGAGCCGGAATGCCGTTGGAATGAAAATCCTTCCTACATTCCTGCATATTCGAGGTGAACTCTAAAAATTCTGACAATATTCTGAGTGCGTTCCAGACATTCGGGCCCATTCTTGTGCCGTGGCCAGTCCGAATGTCTTACCCATGCTTAAAACATTCGAGGAGCATTTGAAGTGGAGAAATATCGATCTGCATTCGAAGGGTAATTCTGTAAATTGGACTCTGATTGTATTCTAATATTCCTACGGCATTAAATTATTCCTACAGCATTCTAACAGCATTTGAAACAATCTGAACTCATTTGAGGGAGTATCGGAATGGTGTTGCACCTCAATTTCTGCCAAAATATCTCAAATGCTGAAATTCTCATACAATTACTCCCATAGCAGTTGAATATTGGTTAGTGAAAAGGTTAGAGTAAAAGTTAGAGTTAGGGTTAGGTTTGGAGTTAGAGTTTGGGTTAGTGTTAGGATTAAGTTCAGGATTAGGAGTTAGGGTTTAATAGGGTCATGGGAAGGGTCTGGGGTAATTGCCCAGGGATAATTGGCCTTGACATTCTCTTTCAAAGAGGTTTTGCTGGAGGAAAGCAATCTGTAGCAAAGCAACATGGTCCAAGGATGATCGGGTTGAGACTGGTGAAAATCGCTATTATTATGCTATCAGAGACCATTCCGGCGGCATTCACAAACGGGACATTCTTGTTGCATTCTAAGTACATTCTAAGTGTATTCTAATTTTTCGGGCTGCATTGTGTGTGAATTCGTGAACATTCAAAGTATATTGGTAGCCATTCCGGGAACGTTCTGACCGCATTCGAAATGAGTTTGTACTGCATTCGAGGCGCTTTCCGACCATCAGACTTCGGGCATAATCGAACCGCGCTTGTGCGGCATTCGAAGTGCCTTTAACAATTCTGACAGCATTCTAACATCATTCTGAATATTAGCGTTCCAAGTACATTCGAGCAGCATTCGAGAGCTGATTCATTTGGAATGTGAAAGAATGATTCGAGAAGGGTTCGAAGTGCATTCCAAGTATTCGAACAGCATTGCCTACCAAGCTGTTGGAATTTGAATTTTTCTCCCGAATGTGGCACGAATTTTGAAAATCCTTAATTCCGGCTGGTTCTGCTTGATTCGGGCTGATTCCGAATTAGTGTGACGGGGGTATACGAGCGATACATGGGAGTAAAGACGCGGGGACGCGCGAATAGAAATTTGCGCAAAAATTGCTGAAATAAACATCAACTTAAACCGAGTGGACATATTGGACACTAATGGCATATCACTTTGTAAAGCACTATACCATGGCTACACCGAATCAGCTTCATTTAAAGGACAAGTTCACCTTCATAAACATAAGGATTGAGAGAATGTAGCAATATTAGTAGAACACATCATTGAAAGTTTGAGGAAAATCAGACAATCCGTTCAAAAGTTATGAATTTTTGAAGTTTTTGTGCAGTACCCGCTGGATGAGAAGACTACTGCAGTGTATGAATAACTTAGATGTCACATGCGTACAACAATATAAGGAAAATATAAAGAGAATTTCACAAAATTCCATCTTTTGAAAAAAATACACATTCCCCTGACTCGTTACCGACACATGTTATGGGTAATATTATTCTCCCTGCCTTTAGAAAGAGGCAAGTCAAGTGCTCTTTTATTATGCGAAAAAAAGTGAAAATACGTTGAATTTTCTTTAACATTTTCTTTATACTGTTGTACGCATATGACTCACAAGCTGTAGTAGTCTCCTCATCCAGCGGTTCCAACACAAAAATTAAAAAAAAAAAATCATAACTTTTGCATCGATTGTCCAATTTTCCTCAAACTTTCACTGATGTGTTCTACTAATATTGTTGCATTTTCTCAATCCTTATGTTCATGAAGGTGAACTTGTCCTTTAATAGTCAGAATTACGCGGATCGAGAAGTGATAAAGTCGGCTTCCCAATGGGTACAATTTCATACACTTCCACAACATACACCTCAGATTCACTTTCGCACATTATTTCCGGACGGAATTGACTATCATTTTACATACGTTATCATCAGGTGAAGTTTCATTTCATTTTTGTCAAATAAAAAATCAGAATACACCCGAAATTATCTTAAGAGTTCAAAATGAAACTTCAGATTGCTCAGAAACATGGACGGCATCGAACCCCATCATCAATGCACACACATGCGTGGATCTGTGGAATTCTTTTGGAACTCTACTGAAAATAATTGATAGCTGTTTGAATAATCAAAACAAGTTGGAACTCCATCCCTTGAACCTCCTTTACTTGTAGGCACTTCACTCGTTTTGCAAGGCCGACGTAGCAAATTTATAGAATTATGTCGAAACAAAAAATGAATTTGCGCTTCAGACCCAGACCAGAAATGAAACCATTCATTTCATTGATTTTCATTGAGTATGTTAGCATTTTTATCATTATCATTGATGAATATACTATAAGCTTTAATGAATACTTTTATTCTGTCAGGTGGATGCGCTGGCATGCAACTTTTATATAATGATTACATGAATTAGAATTACCCCCACAGTGCTTATCTCCATTAATTTAAAGCCAACATGCCTGTGATCAAATTAATGACACTTATTTCTGCTCATGTGCAAAGTGGAACTACGAAGTTGCCATACAAGCCAGTTCGTAATTTGCTCATGTGCACATCTCCCAAACGATGGAACTTTTTTGTTTTGTTTTGTTTTGTTTTGTTTTTTGTTTTTGACTGAGGTTTTCAAAGCGGCATAGTACACATGATTACCCAACATAACATGGAATTCATATTCAAACAAATAATGAACCTTCACAGACCAAGTGACCACACGGTCTATAGATTAATGAAGTGGTAACGTGATTAGCAGGTTTAAAACGATGAAGAAATTCTTGACATTTACTCAAATGCTAATTAAGAATCCAGTGCGGAGACTAATCAGAAAATCAGAGTGTAATTTACACGGTGGATTTTGGATCTGAGATTGAATGTATGATTCTGAATTTTGATTTATTACTTCCAACCAATGATACGAATATCTACTTGGTTTTTGTTAGTGTACACTTCATATTTACGAGGTAACAAAATTAATACATAAATACCCGAAGTTGAAAATATGAAAGTAGATGAGGACAATTTGTCAGTCACCTGCAATTAAGAAGAAGAAAAAAAAGAAACTCAGTGCAATTAAGGAATCATTAATTTGCATGAATATCAGTAGGTCTACCCGCTGCGACTATACACCTACAGGCACAGGGATAAGAATTATACCATCAACTATATCAGCGAAAGCTCGATATGGTTTGACACCCCGGTCTAGTACTCAGGACTCGGGAGGCCGTGGGTTGGAGTGCCACCCAAGTATGAATGCCCATGATTATTCATCATGTATATGGCTATTACTCCAGTACAGAATAAAGGTTGTTATATTTTACGTTGATGAGGGCAACTTGTCAATCATGCAGTTGCAATGAATAAACATTTTGAAGCAATACGAATCATAATTACGTGTATATGTCATGCATACTTGCATGCATAAAACCAGGGCAAACAAAAAATGTCATATTTCTAACTTGAACTTACCAAATATTAAAAGAAAAGATTGAAATTATTTAGTTAAACATTCGCGTGCCTCATTTTAGAAAGTCAATCAATAATTGCACTGTTGACTTCAAGAGCCTAAAAGAAACGAAACAGAGCTGTTTCTATGCCTATCAGTTTTACAAAATACAACTGTACTTCAGTTTATGTCTGTTTCGCAAATTTGGAGCATAAATCCCACCAATAACGCCATTTTCGTAATAAATTCAAATTTATGGATGTTTCATTCCCGGGAACATTAAGACGAGCTTTATTCTATAGCTGGAATCCAGTTTGCATACGTGTGTATTGTTGCTATGTCAGACAAGCCTAAGACAAGCTTTCAAGTTGTCAGGAACAACCTCTCTTTAAAAGGTGTGCATGAATTTGATTATATGTTACAGTTTCAGTAAGTTTTATTTCTCCACTTGTCATGCTTGTATAAAGGAAATCGATGTGACAGAACAGACAATGTTCACATGAAAATAATCCTACACATGAGTGCTCATTTCAAATATTAAATTATAAGAATACGTACATAGTTCCATGGTATATTTTAAAATAAACATGTCTGGATAGGAGACCGTTATCGATAAGCAAATAGCTTGACTGTGGATAACGGCCTCTGGAGATTATGACTGGGTCTTGTTACAGTTATCTCTATTTTTACTGATGGAACAAATACGCATTACACGCAAAATATATAGCTTAACCAGTCGAATATTTCCTATAGCCCTTTTTACACTTGTGTTTCTTAACCCCGGACTTTCTCTGACCCAGGACTATCGTTAGTCCCGTACCAATTTTTTTCAGCTTTTTACACTGGCCAATTAGTCCCGTACTATCTCTTGTCCGGGGCTAAGGAGAAAAGTGACCTTTTTACACTCGTATTTCTTAGCCCCGGACTTTCCAAACCAGATGAATATTCATGATTACGCTGTGCACTGTACACGTACACGCACGCACCGGCAGCACTTGATTACCTCGTTTCTGATTGGTCAGTGGGGGTCGGACTTCGTCTCCGCCGCTTAGCCCCGGATTCTTGGTTCTGTTTACACTCACTTGCTTGGCACCGCAATTGCGGTGCTAACCCTGCTATTTTGCAGGGCCAGATAGTACGGGATTATCGGTGGGGCTAGCCCACTTTGGCAAAAACGAGTGTAAACAGAAAGTGGGCTAAGGATAGTCCCGTACCAACGGTGGGGCTAAGGCCCCCCCCCCCTTAGCCCCACCGTTGGTACGGGACTAAGCAAAAATTTACAAGTGTAAAAAGCCCTTATGTCATGTGTCATGTCATGTGTGACGTCATACTTATTCATCGTCTTGGAAACTGGCGATCTAAGCAGCCCCACCTTGACCGAATACATTGTATCTGTGAACACTATCGTCACTGACCATGCTCCCCTTTTTATCAAAAGATAAAATCGATTTAAAATTTTCTTACTACACAGTCTTCCATAGACCTACAGTTGAAATCAACTTTATAATCAAGTTTGACTCTTCGTAAAACAGGGCCCAGGTTCCAACCCAAGCTATAACAAAAGACTGTGACATCACCACTTCTGGACTCTATTGTGAGTCATTGTTCTTGTGTGAGGGAGCCAGCGCATAAATGAAGACGAATCATACAGTACACGTAGTTCATGTGCGAAAGCCAGACACAGATCCTATCTATACGAGCATGTTGATATCAAACTACATGATGACAATGCGTATTCATACTTCGTTCACAGTGGTACTGAGTTACTAACATGAGACGACCTGTTTCTTTTGAATTCGTTCTTTCTGGTACCCTCGGATAGCGCTGATACACGGTCAATTCAATCCTGAATGTTATACTGAGTCGCAGTGTTGTAAACGGGTCTTATGTGTGTGATGGAGGCGTAAGCCATGTAATGACCTTCCTTTCCTTTCAGTTCGTTTGCCACTTTACTCGTTTTCAGAGCAGCGTGATACATAAGCTTGCCGAACGTACCAATAATTTTGGGGTTCATGTTCAAAATAAAACACTGTAAAGATGTAATAATCACAATTGCTTTTCTACCGATTTGTTATAAAGTATGCATACTTGCAGGGCTAGACAAGTTTTTGAAGACGGTGCCAATAATAATGTTCGTGTGCCTGTATCTCTCCGTATGTGAGCGTGCGTGACGCATGTGTGTGTGTCCGTATGTGTGTGCGTGCGTGTGTGTACATTGTATGTGTGTGTGTGTATGGGGGGCGGGATGGTTATTGGTCGGGCCAAGGGTCAATATAATTATATACTCCCTTCCTCCCTTTTGGAGCTGCAACCCCGGTTCTGCGTCCCCTGTAGGCACCATATCTTGTGATCATTAATTTTGTCAATAATGATTTCCTTTCTCCCTTTGTCACCAAATGTTGTGGCTTTCCACCATTAGGATGCTTTAGATTTGTGACGCGGACGTTAAGATGACGATTGCGTTGGCTGTTCTCCTGTCTCTCCCTGTGTCGTTTAAATTTCGAAGTAGCTTTAGATTTCGCGAAGACGCAGCATATAAAAAGTAAAATGGCGCCCCATTTTATGATCAGCGCATCAAGTAGCTCTCTACGTTGTGAATTTGAGCGGCTGCAAAAATGGCCCAGAACAGACTTTTTCCTCTACATGTTCCGCTTGTCGTGCGCGCGCAATAAGGGGATTCCCCGCTGAGCGAAACCTTAATGATATTATGATTGGTGTTTAGACAACAGAGATCGCTAAGATTGAGTTATCGTCATTGACTAATGTCCGGTGGAACAAGCATTTTCTTCTAATCAAGAATTTTAGTCAGTGATCAACACATGAGCTGAGGTTTGAAGAGAAGAGCTGCGGGAAAATTAATCCCTCAGAAATCATGACTAGCTCCTACGAGCGATTTCAAGGTAGTGAGGTATGTACACGAAAAGTGACGCATTGTGCACAGCGCAAGAGTAGTATTTTGGCAGTTGCGACCATTTTGCATGAAACTTTGTATCAGGTACAGAATAGATGAGAGCTGTTTTTTTTTTTTGTGACTGCTACAATGTCGGTATTATATGGATGTTTCGTGTTCTCAGACAAGCACATGGCCATCGTATGTGGTCAGGGCCTGATTATAAATTATTTGTGTGCAGGAAATATTCCAAGTTATACATTCATGGTGTTGTCAAAGTTGTGTTACACATTGCACTGACATCCGCAAGCACTGTTCTGGGCATTCTGCCATGCATTTGACATAGCGTTTAATTTGTTGCGCTAGCAACGGTAGCAATCTTTGTTTTGATGGCAGTGGCGGATCCAGAGGGGGCGCACCGGGCGCGCGTCCCCCTCTTTATTTTTATTTGAAACAAAAGAAATAAAAGGAAAAAAATTGGTTGAGTGGTGCATGTGCCCCCCCCCCCTTTAATTTTGCAAAGGCGCTCCCCTTTACTGAATTCCTGGATCCGCCCCTGGATGGTATATGGTTTTCAAAACGCTCGGGCAACACTAATTATGCGCACGTCTTGTAGCCATGCATTAGTTACCATTTGCAGATGAAACAAAAACCCAGCTTTAGTGCTTCAAAAAAGTTCTAAAATGTGAGTTAAGGATAGAAACAACCAGTGTAAAAATGTGAACAACAGTTATAATAAGTCGATTTGCCTCTAGAAAACACCATCTACAGTTGGTCTGTTGAAAATATAGTGACATCTCCATGTATTTTAGGCTTTATTCCCCTTTATTGCGATTTTTTATGTGGTAGGATGTTTTGTTGGCCTACAAACAACTGACCTACACATATATGCGTCAAAATGTGATAACTGGAACATTTTTAAAATCACTGCTCCCAGTGGTAAACCGACGGTACCTTTAATTCCTTGTGTCTGCATGTTCCTGTGCGCTGACTGTGTGTCTGCGTGCTATATGCAACGTAATTATTGCACAGCCACAGCAACAGCAGCAACAACTATAGGAACGACAACAACAACAACGATCCAATTATTATTTTTCTGTTTTACACCGAATGCAGTAGCGCACAAGAGAGAAAGAGAGAGAGAGAGAGAGAGAGAGATTCTTATGAGCATTAAATAGGCATATATCCTCACCTCATCTGCTCCATATGGAAATCTTTCTTGGAATTTTCACACCTGACAATATTAGAAGCCAACAGTCCTGTAAAAGACCTTCATGAAGGTAATTAATAGAGTTTATCAAAAGTTAAGTGCAATTTGATTTTTTTTTCTCTGCAAATAAAAAACAAACAAACAAGCAAACAAACAGACAGCCCACATTAACAACTCCGTCGTAGACCCGACGCATTCATCATTGAAATGGCATGGAGCCCCTTGGAAATTGTCCTAAATGATTCAGCGAATACAGAAATTTAATACAGTTACATTAGCAAAAGTTTGAGGAAAATACAATTCGTTTAAAGGTTATAAATGATGTGAAAATTATTTTGTTAAATTCATGTAATGTCAAGCATGGACTACGATAAAAAGAAAGATGTAAATAGTAATTTTTATGGGAGAAGGGGACGTCGATACATTTTGAGGATTGAGAGAAGAAGACACTTTGATGACAGTTATATTGTGTCCTAAAATAGGCTGGCTTAACATTTTGTGGTGTCACTTCCGGGATCAATCGGCAGACAAGCAAAAAACAAAACAAAATAAAACAATCAAACAATCAAACAAACTAAAACCAAACCACACCAACAAAAAAGCAAACAAAACAAAACAACTACAACAAAAAAACCGCACAGGGCTTAATATTATTCTTTTGCCACCTTCGGGGTTAATAGGATGACAAGTGAAAAGACAAACACACACACACACACACACACACAACAGGCACAAGGCTTACAAGCTTCACAGTTTCTGAATCTTACGTGTGGCTGTTCTATTATTAAACATATTGTGTTGTGTCTGCAAATATTTTTTTTTGTTCCTGTTATTTATACTGGCACTTTGACGTGATTTTAGTTTATGTCACCATAACTGTGGTCAAACTGGCAAAATATGCAATCTTTAACTTCGCGATCTTTTGCCGGTGTGACCGCGGCTTATGACTGTTTCTTTTTCTATTTCTTCTTCTTTTTTTTTGTACTTTTTCCATGCGTATCCGATTCTTCCGTGATATCCAACACTTACTGGGATCAACCTACAAGACACAAATTTGCAACACTCTTAAGTTAATAAAGGGGGAAGGGGTTACACACGATTAGAGCTTCACTTCGCTCCTAAGGTATTGTTATCCATCTGTACTTTCACAAATCCTTCAACTCTAAACGTGTCAATGTCGCTTTGCAGATGGACTGGAAACCCAGGGTCTTAGTCTGCACATCCAGCCTGCAGAGCAACGTGCAAGGATTCATTGACTGTATCAGTCGAGAGTTTGGCCACCTCACCAGAGACATTCAGTTCTGCCAACTGCCTTATAACGATGTGAGCGATTTTTCGTTCCGAGATCGGCCAGTGGATGCCGTGATCCTGTGTCACTCCATACATAACAGGAGAATGGCCATCACCGATGTCACAGACGCCCTCTACGACAAATTTCTGCCAAGGGCTGAGCATCTTCTTGGTGAGGGAGGAGTCCCCGTTAAAAAAAGAAAAAAAAAATGACATGGCTTTCTTCAGAAGTCCACTTATATGCTTCGATTCTTGTTATTCGACGTCGGAAATTGTTTTTTACGTCAAATGTGGAAAATTCAAGAAACAGTAGATAGATATAATGTAGGAATCAGGGACTGAACAATTCATGTTCGTATTTTCCATTAACTGTAGTCGCAAAACTTACAAATAAATGAATAAATGATCTTGTATATGATTATAAATATTGGAGAGTAGTCGAGTACTATTGTTCAATACTCCCCTCCCCGTTATCCCCAGAAAGTTGCATTCATATCAACGAGTCGAAAGCGTATTATCTCCTGGTTTTAATACATATTTTGTTTATTTGGTATTAACTGTTTTCAGATTGTTTCATTTCTTAAAGGCAAGAACAACATTGGTGTGATAGTGCACGATATGCCATCAGAGAAGATGGACACGAGCGACAAATACAAACAACAAATCGGGTTTTTGAGGACCACTCAACCGACGACTTTCGCCTGCGCCTCTCTGGTGGAGATGGCAGGGAAACTGGAGCCCAACTCTCCCGAGCTCTTCGGCGACACTCTCATCCAGATAGAGCAATTTCTCAAAGGAGCTTCTCCAAGAAGAGTAGCAGCCAGAAACTCTGGTGTTGCTATGCCAACGTCAATCAAGAACAAGACAGTCATCTTTGGTTCTGTGATTGCTGTTTGTGCACTGGCACTTATTATTATCATTGTGGTTGTCACTGTAGAAGAAACAAATCCCAACTCCAACTCTACAGCAGTTGAAGTCGGGTCTCATGCTCCACAAAACAGGTCAGACAGAGCTGTTAATATGGATGGTATGAAATTTACCATACCACCTGATTCTAGCGTAGAGAGAGGGGGAGAGAAGAGAGATGAGGGAGAAGAAAAGATAATTGAAAAGATCGAGTGGGAAGGGGAGAGGGAGAGACAGGAGGGAGAGAGAGAGGGAGAAGAAAAGAGAATTGAACAGGGGGAGAGTGAGAGAGCGGAAGAGGGGGAAGGAGATAAGAGAAGAGCAGAGAAAACGGGAGAGAGGAAGAGAGGCCCTGGGTAAAAATATCATGATCAGAGGTAGATCGTAGGATTGCCACTAAACTTAATAGAAGAACACGAATATTGAATATCGAAGTAACTCTGCCATTTTTCCGTTATTGTGAAACGCCTTTATCACATAAACCGAAAAAGCAGCTTAATATGCCACAAAATGTTTTCGTCCAATTTCAAATCTTAAGTGTATGTGTACCTCCTCAAGAAAGTGATGAAAATGTAACTCGTAATCTGACCATAAAACCTGTTATTCATAGTGTAGGCTTATAATGTGGATTTTTCCAGCCCATTTGCATCACCTCTTATATACATTTCCCATATCATTTGCTTTTAATCCCATCGTATAAGCCTTTGTAGTATGGTTCACGATCACATTTTGGACAAGGTTCTTCCCGCCTTTTGAAATTCTCATGGAGCTTAGCTATTCTGTCGTTAATTCATAGGACAAATAGGCCCTCCGGCATTTTTACGGATCTATTTAACCCATCTATTTGTTTGATGTGTTTAAGACGGATACGGGGGGGGGGGGGGCAGCCAAAAAAAATTGAAAGTTTGTTTAAGTTGTTTTGCTTCTCTCAAAATGTTGAAGGAAATTTTGAAATAAAGATTTCAGTTATGGAAATGGAAACCCCCTCCTCACTCCCGTTCTGAAAACAGATCGTACCTCCACCCCCACGTGGGCGTATAGTTCTGCCCCTTCGATCCCCATAGGTCCAAACCTCCAGCACTGAAACTGTAACACTTTAGAATAACTATTCCTTCTAACGGGCCTTCTCAAGTGTATCATTATTATTTTTTAAGAAAGCATGGAGGAGTGTTGTGGATTGGACTGGTTCCCTCTGAAGTTTGAGCATTAGTTTGGCCTGAAATTTGGCACGTGTTCACATGACCAAATGCATCTTTTCATCGGTGTTGAAGGATGCACTACCATGGTATACTCATCACCATCTTTGTCTAAGAAATTGAGGATTGAGGTAATTTTCACAGATGAGGGTGGCGGTATTGGTCACATTCAGTGATAGTTTTAGTTATGTCAATTGTGTATATGTATATTTCTTTTGTTTTTACTTTTTAGCTTTACCAATAAGAAAGGTAAATTTGTTTGAAACGGTTGTTATATCTTTGCATGATTGTTAATTCAGAGTACTATAATATCTATTTTTATGATTATGATGGTAAAAATGTGCAATTTAGGCTTTGTCTGTCAGAAATGATTTCAATAAAGCCTGTTCAATATGTGTGTCAGGTTGGAAATAGGTGAGAAAGTCGCCAGAATGACATATAGCTTCTTTGGTGTTGCCAATCACATCTGGTGTATATGGGAGCCAAAGCGGTGTTGGACGTTTAGTTCATCCAGTTTGTGCAGTTTGTTTTATTTCTCCACTTGTAAAGAAGTCAGTATGACGAAATCAAACATTTTCACATGGAAATATAAACCCTATAGTATTCATTAATCACTCGAATGGTAAATGTACATACTATATATTCCATGCTATTTCTTAAAGTACATGTATATGGAAGGAGAAGACCTTGTCAAATTCGCTTGACTTGGATAACGGCCTCTGGGCATTATGGTTTGTAATCAATAGTGTATGCCGAAAGGACATTTGGGGATACATTCATCATGATTGGCAGGCCTAACTATAAACATTGATATAGGAGTATAGTATAGAGTCCCTTTATCGAGCAACAGTAATAATCTGTACAATCTAAAGCTGGATAGCTAGGCAATTTTTGTTATAATTATTATTACAGTGTTGATCTATCAAGAAGTCTTTAAATTACGTCCTGTGAAGTATTGAAAGTCTTGCGAGACGAGAGCGTACTATAGGTAGCTGTGGCATGCATGGACATGTAATCAGATGCCTATACAGTGTACATTGTATTGTGCTCTATACATGGAACTATGATTACATTGTACGGTAGCGTGAAAAATGTGCATGCACGTCATTGCGTATATGTTACTGTCTTCAGAAATAATAGGATACTATAGTCATTGATACCTGGTTTCGTAGTGCGAGAGAAACGGGAATGAGCCAGTTCTGAAATTGTACTGTTCCGCCTTTACAAAAGGGAGTTAGAATACCTGTGTTGCATTATGTCTGTCCGTTGATGTATTCCACAGTTACAACGAGTTCACATAGTTGGTTATATGAAAACGATCGAATCAAAAAGTGTAAAGATGATTTCACTGCACTGTGGTGTGTTTTTTTTTTTCACAGAGTTTACATAGTAACGTTCTTTTTCACACTGTAAATGGATGATTCACAATGTATTCATAATGTTATAACGCTCGAATTTAACAGTATGAAAATATTTCACACTGTATTTACAATATGCTCACACTGTGTTTCACATTGTGTTTCACACTTTGGGATACTATGTTCTTTCCAGGAGGGATATGGCAAAGGGAGGGGGGTGGGGATTATAAAATACTAGTATTCACAGCTCTCCAATACCCGCGTTTGTCTTTGAGCACATAGATTATTGAAGGAGGTTTTGTAAACTTGGTGTAAACATTTACACAAAGCAAAAATTACAGTTTGTGATCAATACTTAAATATTAAAGGAAAAAAAGTTATGTATATAATGTGTTAAATCGGACTTTATGCCTGCCATTGCGTGTAGCGAGCGGGGTTCATTTTTGCAAGGATCAAACTGGCTTTTCAGTCCCTCATTCTCTCCTGCATGACGTGTAAAAAAGTTGGTCTGGCTATGCTGGAGTGTTAATTGTTTCTAAATTTCTCTCATTTTTCGTGTGTATATTCAGTATTGGTTTACTTTGCATCGCTGTATAGCTGTTCATCGTATTGTATAACGCATTTGAAGTGTATTGCTGGATTGTTCGCATACGGAGAATCATGTTTTACATTTTAGCTCAGTATATACCTTTTACAAGGTAGCTATATAATGTCTCATTGCAGTGATGCTGCATTGCAGCTACAAGACAATATTATCACGCGTATGTCATTTTTTTTTTTTTTTTTGCGGAGCAAGTGTTGTATTATAATAATGAACACAATTAACATTTTGTTAAGCGTTGTATAAACCTTGACAAAGTGCTCAAAGCGCAGTGTCAATTAAGAGTGTAAAAAAACCCCCCCCTAATATAAAAAAAGTGTACAACGTTATATAAAACTAAGCGAAGACAAAAAGGTAGAACAGAGATAGTCTGCTTGATTGAAAGATAATTCTAACAATGTCCACGTGATGTCAAACTTCATTTGAATGCTCCAAATAATTACGTACTTTTACCTGTGAAGGCAGGTAGTCAATTCCAAAGATGTTTCAACATGTCCGTCCCCCAGAGTTGCAATTACTCTGTTATATGGATACACTATATTAGCGGCCCAGTATTATATTAGTGGTGATCGAAGGCTTTTATAGGATAATCACACTCTTTTAAGTGTTATTTTATTCCGAGGCAGAATCATGACACAATGAACGACCTACAACAATGATTTAAATGAATAATTTATGATAGGTAGGCAATGGGGAGAGTGAAAAACTGCATGGAATGACCTGATCTGCACGTCTACTGAGTGTTATCAAACGAGTGACGGTATCTTTGTTTATTCTATTTTATTTTTTTTTAAGTCCTCGACTGTATCGTTGCGATTACAACTGACATGAAGTCCTAGTCATCGAAGTGTTGACTTTTTTTTTTTGGGGGGGGGGATGTAAACTAAAGCATATTATATATACACACAGTATGCCACTTTTTGACGTCTGTTTCACAGCTGGTATGTATGACTATATAGTAAGTTACATGAAAAATTTATTGTGCATTATATTCAATAAAGTTTTTACTATTTCTGATTTGTCACTTGTTTTTCAATATACATAACGTCTATTTCAAAGTAATGATGTTGTGATGAAAAAACAAAACAAAACAAAACAACCCCACACCAGTCCTTATAGTCTAGCCTCACCGACGCCAAGGAACATGTCGGACAAACGACATAAATGTCATGCGTGTGTTTCCCAGTTACCCTTGCACTAAAACGTTGACTGAACTCTACTTATATTGTAGTTATCTTTGGCTATTACGAATGGGTCTGCTGTAAAACCGCCCGTTGAGACTACTACCAACTACTTGTCTATAAAATGTAGATCCATAGTAGAGCACAGCTTCCTATCAATACAGCATAATAGTAATGACTATCATTTTACATCTGCATGTACAACACTAAATTTTCATGTCGTCAAAAAACTTGTGATAATAATTATTTCTATTTGTATCCTTTCGCATACAGTATTTTGCATGAATAACAATTTAATCTGTTCAAAACTTAATGTTCAAAAATCAATAAAGGATTCCGTTGCAGAGAAGGAACTTTTGTGTCAGTAACCGTCTTTCCTTATTATTGATTATTTGTAACCTTCATCAGCAATATTGTATCACGAAAGATCATAGTCGGGTTTGAAACAGTGTGTACAAAGGCTCTAATCTATACATAGTCTCCGAACTTACATGACTAATTTAATGTTCCCTGAAGATGAATGAAAACATGAACCCCCAAATAAACAGATCAGTGAAAAGATAAATGAATTGTAGTAGATACGTACTTAATTCGTTAGTAGTAAATCATTATGCAGTACACCATATGCTACATGTGTGCGTTTGTTTTGTTTTTTTTTTTTTTTTTTTTGGGGGGGGGGGGGGGGGCACGTGCCCAGCTATATTCCTTTCGGATTATGCTTAAAAAGATACATATAAAGGAATATATTGCAGAATTGGCGGGAAAAGATGTCCTGAATATGAAGACGTAACGAGCATTTTACAAAGGAATTTGCCATTTTGATGCTTGATGAGGTCTAACTCATTGCTTTTAAACCATAACGGCAAGCGTGAATTTATTCTCTTTGGTTCTAGAAATCTTACTTCTACAAGTTGGATATCAATTCCATTCCCATTGTAGGTAACGATATCCCTCTGTCAAGTCGCAATCTGGGTGTTATGTTGGACTTTCACATGGTTATGTCTGATTAAATCACCAACATTTCTAAATTAGTCCGTTATCAAATTGCGCAAGACTGGTTTTATTCGAAATTTTTTGACTCGCTCCGCAACAGAAAAAGTTATTCATTCACTTATTTCTTCACTCCTTGATTTCGGTAATGGTCTGCTTTTCAATAATTGAAAATTAAACTAACAAGTTGCCCATTCCAAAAACTACAAAACGCCGCTGCACGCATCGTTGCTTTGTCAAGCAAATGCTGTCATAATCACTCCTATCCTAAAAGAGTCTTCATTGGTTGGCTGCTGTTTTACGTTTAAGGTACCGGTACTTCTGGTTTATCATGTCATTGAGGTAACAGCTCCTGATTACATTGTACGTTTGTTCCGTCGATACCAACCTACACGAACTCTTCGTCCTCAACTTCTGGTCTCTTTTATACATGTATTCTGCTTTCTACGAAATCGTGGGGGGGGGGGGGGCGAGCTTTCGCCTACGCTGGATATTTTTTCGCCTTGGAAATTAATAAGGGGGGGGGGGAGGGGCGAATACCTTATAACAATACCCTCTAAAGTCATATCCAGAATCAACATTTACTTCACTTATTTGTGTGTACGAGCGAGCGAAAGCGAGCCAGCGCCTGAAGAAACATGCTCTTTTCATGCGTCTTGAATACAAATCATTTTTACCCAATGAACATCTTCGCGAAAGAAATTAAGTTCCAGGTGCAAAAAATCCTATCTTTCTTGTCGGCGCAATTTTGTTTACATGTTAACAGATTTTCTCACATTGATTATGGAATGACGGTGTGAAACGACAAATTACTGGTAACAACATCAGGAGAAATGCATAACAATTAAATGCGAGCGAGCGAAGAGAGCGACCTTGAAAATTTTGACATTTTACATAAAAAAACTGCCGTTTGTAGCTATATTCTTTTGCTTTGGAAATTAGGGGGGGGGGTCCAAAAATATATTAATTAAGGAAATGCATTAGCATCATTGTTCCTATTCAAAAGACGGAGGTTACAAAGGAAAAAAGTTACGTAGTGAATAGCAAATCTGTATGGTATGATACTGTATATGTATGTATGTATATATATATATATATATATATATATATATATATATATATATATTATATTTATATCCCTCATGTAAAGCTTCTTGCCCTAGGATTGTACAGAGCACGAACATGGTGTAGTTTTACTAGCCATGGTAAAACTATTGGACCTCGGTGATTTCTCAACAGTGCCATGTCCCTCGACTTCGTCTCGGGACATAGCACTGTTGAGAAATCACCTCGGTGCAAATAGTTTTACCATCTCCCTCTGCAGCAGTCGATATTTGTATAATATACTGTATATATATATATATATATATATATATATATATATATATATATATATATATATATATATATAAGCCCCTCAAAAAACAGTTTGGAAATCTGACTTCAGTTGTAAATTTCTCCAGTTTGTTAGCTCTATTCAATATACATGCGTGATATCAATGAAAAGATTATTAAATTCTCTTTGAAATGATATCCTACTCATTATGATTATGCTGTCAAGTAGAGGGCTGTACTCAAAAGTGTCTGATAAGGTGTGCATTGAAAAGCTGCAAAATGAACAATTAAGAACGGTCCTTATGAATGACAATGGTCGTGACGAGTAAATAGAGAACATGCTCTTTTGTGTTATGTCTTTTGTTCTCAACTGGTCAGCCATGAAGGCAAATTTCAATAGACATCTTAACCTTACATTCAAGGTTGCAGTGGTGCCATGCTAGGCAATTTTGATAGTTCAACAAGTTTTATCGTTGTACATCATGCCACGTGTAAGCAATGTTCAAAAAAGCCCGCGCCATATAGGGCAAATTGAAGCTGAGATGCTTCAAAAAGATGACAACACAAGACCACATAGAGCGAGACTTGTGCGCAGCTTTCTCGAGAAAGAGGGCATCACTAGAATGGACTGGCCTGCATGCAGCCCCGTCCTCAACCCCATAGAACATCTTTGGGATCAACTTGGCCGAGCTGTGGGGAAGAGGGTCATAAATCCAACGACATTGGCAGGACTCCGTCAGATACTTGTTGACGAGTGGAACGCCATTCCTCAGCAGCGAATCACGAAGCTAGTCAACAGCATGAGGACACGGTGTCAGGCGGTGGTGCAAGCACTTGGATAGTCCACCAGATACTGACCCCCGATTATGTTCATTGACAATTATAAAGACAAAGAAAACATAAAGTAAAGACAAAATATATCTCAAAATCAATACAAAATAAAGATGAAACTCCAATAAAACCAAGTCCATGCCATTTCACTTCTTTATGTCTTTTTTGTGATTAATGTGGCGAGGTTCCTGAGATAAAATGGTTTGAGTCATGATCGTTTGTATGTGTGTGTGTGTGTGTGTGTGTGTGTGTGTGTGTGTGTGTGTGTTTGTTTATCTATCTGGTTGAACACATTCATGTTTCACTCCATAAGAATGCTGATGTTACAGTAAATGAATACCAAAGAAACAGTGGGAAACTCACTCATAACGCAGCTTTTAAATTCTGACTTGTAAGCACTGCACCTAATGAAAATGGTAATCATAACAAATATGGTATCATTAAATTTAAAGAAAATTAAACCATCTCTGTGTGATACTAGTATACTGTACTATGTCGGCTAGTGGGAAGTCCTTCTCACAGCGCCCCATCTGAGGAAGCATGCAGATCCAGCTGGCGAAAGTCTTACAAAGCAAAGTTAATACAGCTGTATCTACTTATTGTGATAAATCGAACGTTCATCCAGTTATGCTTTCATATTTAAACCACCTCCAACAAAATTGTACACTATTCAGCTATCACTTGTATCAATGACAGCGTTATCTGATATATAGTTTTTGAATGATTAAGAATCAAAAGTGGGATTTTTTTTGAAACACCTAGATAGTACATAGAATCATGTAATGACCTTTCTTTCCGTTCGAGAATAGTTCGTTTGCCACTTTACTCGTTTTTCAGAGCAGCGTGATACATAAGCTTGCCCGACGTACCAATATTTTTGGAATTGGTGTTCAAAATAAAATACTGTTGTAAAGATGTGATAATCACGAATGCATTTCTACCGATCTGTTATAAAGTATGCATATTTACAGGGCTAGACAAGTTTTTTTTGTGTGTGTGTAATGGGTGCCAATATTAGTGTTCGTGTGCCTGTATGTCTCCGTACGTGTGTATGTGTGTGTATCCGTATGTGTTTGTGCGTGTGTGCGTGTGTGTGTGTGTGTGTGTGCGTGCGCGCGCGTGTGTGTGTGCGTGCGCGCGTGTACGTGTGTAGGGGGTGGGGGGGGGGGGGTGGTCGGGCCAAGGGTCAATACTCCCGTCCTCCGTTTTGTATAGCTGCAACCCCGGTTCTGCGTCCCCTGTAGGCACCATATCTTTTGATCATTAATTTTGTCAATAATGATTTCCTTTCTCCCTTTGTCACCAAATGTTGAGGCTTTCCACCATTAGGGAGCTTCAGATTAGCGACGGGGACGATTTCGTTGGCCTTTCTGCTCTCTCTCTCCCTGTGTCGTTTAAATTTCGAAGTAGCTTTAGATTTCGCGGAGACACAGCATATAAAAAGGAAAATGGCGCCCTAATTTTCATGATCTTCGTTGTGAATTTGAGTGGCTGCAAAAAATGGTCCAGAACTGACGTTATTAAGGACTCAAACCACACGACATCGATTTTGATAAGTTATTTCGGGCGTGCGCAGAACAGGCTTTTCCCTCTAAACGTCCGCTTGTCGTGCGCGCGCACTAAGGGGATTTCCCCGCGGAGCTTAGCCTATGTTTGGTTGAAGACAATGAGATTGCTAAGTTTGAGTTATCGCCATTGACTTATGTCCAATGGAAGTGACACAAGCATTTTCTTCGAATCAAGAATTTTAGTCAGTGATCAACACATGAGCTGAGGTTTGAAGAGAAGAGCTACGGGAAAAAATTGATTTGTAGAAATCATGACTAGCTTCTACCAGCGATTTCAAGGTAGTGAGGTATGTACACGACAATGTTGACGATTGCGCACGGCGCAAGAGTATATTAGAACTTTGACAGCTGCAACCATTTTGCATGAAGCTTTGTACCACGTAGGCCTACAAAATAGATGAGAGGGCACAAGGGCTGTTGTTGGTTTTTTTTTTTCTGACTGCTACCATGTCGGTATAATGGATGTTTCGTGTTCTCAGACAAGCACATGACAACCGTACGTGGTCAGGGCCTGACTATAAATTATTTGTGTGCAGGAAATATTCCAAGTCATACATTCATGGTGTTGTACATTACACAATGCACTGACATCCGCAAGCATTGTTCTGCGCATTCTGCCATGCATTTGACATAGCGTCTAATTTGTTGCGCTAGCAACGGAAGCAATCTTTGTTTTGATGGCAGTGGCGGATCCAGAGGGGGCGCACCGGGCGCGCGTCCCCCTCTTTATCTTTATTTGAAACAAAAGAAATAAAAAGGAAAAAAATGGGGGAGGGGTGCGTGCTCCCCCTTTGAATTTGTTAAGGTGCTCCCCTTTACTGAATTCCTGGATTCGCCCCTGGATGGTATATGGTTTTCAAAACGTTCGGGCAACACTATTATGCGCACGTCTTGTAGCGTTTAGTTACCATTTGCAGATTAAAAAAAAAAACAGCTTTAGTGCTTCAAAATAGTTCTAAAATGTGAGTTAGGGATAGATACAGCCAGTGTAAAAATGTTAATCAATATAATCAATGTTAAGTATTGTTTAGTATACAAAAATGTGAACAACAGTTATGATAAGATTTACTTAGGCTTTACTCCCCTTTATTGCGATTTTTTTATGTTGATGTTTTGTAGGCCTACATACAACTGACCTATACATACCTATGCGTCAAAATGTGATAACTGGAACATTTTTTAAATCACGGCTCCCAGTGGTAAACGGTACCTTTAATTCCTTGTGTCCGCATGTTCCTGCGCACTTACTGTGTGTCTGCGTGCTATATGCAACACAATATTGCACAGCCACAGCAACAGCAGCAATGTTAATTATAGGAACGACAACAACAACACCGATCCAATGATTATTTTTCTGTTTTATACCGAATGCAGTTGCACACAAGAGAGAAAGCGAGAGAGAGAGAGAGAGAGAGAGAGGTTCTTATGAGCATTAATAGGCATACATCCTCACCTTATCTGCTCCATTTGAAAATCTTTCTTGGAATTTTCACATCTGACAATATTAGAAACTAACAGTCATGTAAAAGACCTTCATCAAGGTAATTACTAGAGTTTATTAGAAGTTAGGTGCAATTTGATTTGTTTTTTCTCTGCAAATAAAAAACAAACAAGCAAACAAACAGCCCATATTAATAGCTCCATCGTAGACCCGACGTATTAATTATTGAAAGGGCGTGGAGCATCTTGAAAATTATTCTAAATGATTCAGTGAATTCAGAAATTTGATATACAGTTACATTAGCAAAAGTTTGAGGAAAATAGAAAAATTCGTTTACAGGTTATAAATTATTTGTTAAGTGTTTGTCACACTCATGTACTGTCAAGCATGGACAACGATAAGAAAAATGTAAATAGTGATATCATAGATATAAGAGAATTCAACTAAAAAAGTTAACATTCCAATAACTATTACTGAAAGAGCACATAACTTACCTCTTTCAGAAAGCAGGGGAATAAAACATTATTCTTGACACAGCATGCAGGGCCTCTCTGGTTGTACGTATTCCCAAAAAGTTCCGGAGTATGCCAAAGAAGCCGTGTCGGACCACGCAAACAAACAAACAAACAAAACAAAACACAACTCTATTCTTGACTTTGCAGTTCCTTCTAGATATCCACGTCAGTTTTTAGCAAGAATTAAGGGAATGTGAATGTGTAACAAACCGTATCAGAAACAATGAATTAGGAAGCTTTCTTTTTGACGATTTTTTTTTTGCAATTTTGACGCATTTTTACACTATTTGGTTGATTTTGTTTTATTCCTTTAAAGTCAATTCAAGCATATTGAGAAATGTGTTGCACCTTGAAATGTATGTTTGTGCATGTGTGTATGTGTGTTTAGAATTTGCAATTCAAAGTTTATTTTGTTGAATTAAGAAGATATTTGGTTCACGAGGTTCATAGACTCCTTAAGTTTACCGATTAAATCCAAAATTTCTGCCAGTAAATGTTCATAATCATATACGATGTACGTGTTTTATTTGCCTAACCTTAATATTCATACTTCTGTGGGCAGTGTGTTCTGAATCTTACGTGTGGCTGTTCTATTATTTAGCATATTGTGTTGTATCTGCAAATATATTTTTTTTTGTTCCTCTTATTCATACTGACATTTTGACGTGATTTTAGTTTATGTCACAATAACCGTGGTCAAAGTGGCAAAATATACTATCTTTAACTTTGCGATTTTTTGCCAGTGTGACCGCGGCCTATGACTGTTTGTTTTTGCTATTTATTATTCTTTTTTTTTAACTCTGTCCATTCGTATCCGATTCTTCCGTGATATCCTACACTTAATGGGATCAACCTACAAGACATAAACACTTTGCAGTTAATAAAAAAAAAGGGGGGGGGTGGGGATGGTTACGCAAGAGAGCTTCACTTCTAAGGTATTTGCGTCCACCTGAGTGTACTTTCACAAATCCTTCAACTTTAGACGTGTCAATGTCACTTTGTAGATGGACCGGAAGCCCAGGGTCTTAGTCTGCACATCCAGCCTGCAGAGCAGTGTCCAAGGATTCATTGACTATATCACTCGAGAGTTCGGCCACCTCAGCAGAGACATTCAGTTCTGCCAACTGCCTTATAACGATGTGAGCGAGTTTTCGTTCCGAGATCGCCCAGTGGATGCCGTGATCCTGTGTCACTCCATTCACAACAGGAGAATGGCCATCACCAATGTCACAGACGCCCTCTACGACAAATTTCTGCCAAGGGTTGCGCATCTTCTTGGTGAGGGATAAAACGGTCCGCCGTTAAAAAAGCAGAAGCAAAATGGCATGGCTTTCTTTTGAAGTCAACTTTCATGCTTCGATTCTTGTTATCCGACGTCGGAAATTGCTTTTTCTATCAAATGTGAAAAAAATTCAGAAACAGTAGATGGATATGTGTAGGAAACACGGACTGAACATTTTATGTTCGTATCGTTCCATTAAATGTAACGTTAGTCGCAACACTTGCAATAAATAGATAAAAAAATAATTGTGTACATGATTATGAATATTGGAGAATAGTTAAATACTCTTGTTAGATACGCCCCTTCCCGTTATCAGCCATAATGTTGCATTCATATCAACGAGTCGAAACCGTAATATCTCCTGATTTTAATACATATTTTGTTTACTTGGAATTAACTGTTTTCATTTCTTAAAGGCAAGAACAACATTGGTGTGATTGTGCACGATATGCCATCAGAGAAGATGGACACGAGCGACAAATACGAACAACAAATCGGGTTTTTGAAGACCACTCAACCGACAACTTTCGCCTGCGCCTCTCTGGTGGCGATGGCAGGGAAACTGGGGCCCAACTCTCCCGAGCTCTTCGGCGACAGTCTCGTCCAGATAGAGCAATTTCTTAGAGGAACTTCTCCAAGAAGAGTGGCTGCAAGAGACTCTGGTGTTGCCACGCCAACTTGGACGGTGAATAACAAGACGGTCATCCTTGGTATTGTGGGCGCCGTTTGCCTGATGTTAATCATTGCTGCAATAGTGGCTGTGATTGTAGAAGAAACAAATCCCAACTCCAACTCGACGGCAGTTGAAGTCGGGTCTCATGTTCCTCAGAGCAGGTCAGACAGAGCTGCTAATATGGAAGGTATGATTATGAAATTGACCATACCACCTGATTCCAGCGTAGAGAGAGGGGCAGAGGAGAGAGAGGAGATAGAAGAAAAGAGAAATGAAAAGGTGGAGTGGGAAGGGGAGAAGGAGAAACAGGAGGGAGAGAGGGAGGGAGAAGAAAAGAGAATTGAAAATGAAAAGTGGGAAGGGGAGGAAGAGGGGGAGGGGGATAAGAGAAGAGAAGAGAAAAGAGGAGAGAGGAGGAGAGGCCCTGCGCATGCTGGGTAAAAATACCATGATCATACAGCAGATGGGATCGTAGGCTTGTTACTAACTTAATGGAAGATTACGAATATCGAAGTGACTCTGCCATTTTTCTGTTATTATGAAACGCCTTTATCACATAAACCGGAAAGGCAGCTTAATATGCCACAAAATGTTTTCATCCAATTTCAAATCTTGAGAATATGTGTACATCCTCAAGAAAATGATGAAAATTAAACTCGCAATTTGACCATAAAACCTGCTATTCATACTTTAGGCTTATGTGGATTTTCCCAGCCCATTTACATCACCTCTTTTTTATATAGCTTTTTTAAAATTTGCTTTCAATTCCATCGTATAAGCCTATGGTTCACGATCACATTTTGGACCAGGTTCTTCCTGCCTTTTGAAATTATCATGGAGCTTAGCTATTCTTTAGTAAATTCATAGGACATTTAGGGCCTCCTGCGTATTTACGGGTCTATTTAACCCATCTATTTGTTTGATGTGATTAGGACGGATACGGGGGGGGGGGGGGGCGGGGAGGGGGGTGGGAGTCAGCCAAAAAATGGAAAGTTTGTTTAAGTTGTTTTGCTTCTTTCAAAATTTTGAAGGAAATTTTGAATCAAAATTTCAATTCTGAAAATGGAAACCCCCTCCCTCACTCACTCCCATTCTGAAAACAGATCGTACCCCCCCCCCCCCCCATGTGGGCATAGTTCTGCCCCTTCGGAACCCATAGGCCCAAACCTCCACTAAAACTGTAACATTTTAGAATAACTATTCCTTCTAACGGGCCTTCTCAAGTGTATCATTATTCTATCTTTTTTATTTTTTTTTAAACAAAGCATGCAGGAATGTTGTGGATTGGGCTGGTTCCCTCTATAATGTTTGAGTAGTTGGCCTGAAATTTGGCACGTGTGTACATGACCAAAACGAATCTCGCATCGGCGTTGAAGGATGCACTGCCATGGTATACTCATCACCATCTTTGTCTAAAATATTGAGGATTGAGGTAATTTTCACAGATGAGGGTGGGGGTATTAATCACTTTGATAGTTTTAGTTATGCCAATTGTGTGTGTATATTATTTCTTTGTTTTTACTTTTTAGCTTTACCAATAAGAAAGTTAAATTTGTTTGAAGCACTTGTATTTTCTTTTTATCGTTGTTAATTAAGAGTACTGTAATATCTATTTTTATGATCATGATGGTAAACATGTGCAATTAAGTCTTTGTCTGCCAGAAATGATTTCAATAAAGCCTGTTCAATCAATCAAATACGTGTATCAGGTTGGAAATAGGTGAGAAAGTTCAGACTTCTAGCTTCTTTGGTGCTGCCAATCACGTCTGGCGTATATGGGAGCCAAAGCGGTATTGGACATTCAGTTCACTTCTTTTTTGCAATTTGTTTTATTTCTCCACATGTATGAAAGAAATTAGTATGACAAAATCAAACATTTTCACATGAAGATATAAACCCTAATACTCATTAATCACGCTAATGGTAAATACGTACATACTGTCTATTCAATGATATCAGGAGAAAAACGTTATCGAAATCGCTGTACTTGGACAAAGGCCTTTGAGCATTAAGATATGGTTTGATATAGTGTGTTAGGAAATTTTGGGACACTTTCACCATGATGCGCATGCAGGCCTATCTATCAACATATTGATATTAGAGTAAAGTATACAGTCCCTTTATCGAGCAAGTTTTGTTGAAACTTATGTGATTCAAAGTTCCTTACAATATTATGGATTCATGTAAGCGTTAGGTATATTGCTTTGAATTTCTTTATAATTATATGAAAATAAAATCATTTGAATTAAGCAATGGTAATCTATACAATCTAAAGCTGGATGGCTGGGCAATTTTCATTGAATATACAGTTGATCTACCGAAACGTCTTTAAATTACAAGTCTTGTAAAGCATTGAAAGTCTTGCGAAGCTAGAGCCTACTATGTAGCCGTGGCATGGACAAAAAATCCTTTGTGTGTGGTGGTTACAGTTTACAGCAGATGCCTTTACAGTGTAGGCCTATTGTGCTCTATACCTGTACATGGAACTACACCCTTTGTATAAATGATTAACACTGTGCGGTAGCATGAAAAATTTTTATACACTTCATTGCGTATATGTTACTGTCTTCAGAAATAACAGGATACATGTATAGTCATTGATACCTGGTTTATTAGTGTGAGAGAAATGGGAATGAGCCAGTTCTGAAATTTTGCTGTTCCGCCCCCTTTGGTGCATTCCATAGTAGTAATAGTATGTTTACAATGCGTTCACATAGTTGGTGATATGTTGAAGCGCTCGAATTAAAGAGTGTGAAGATGATAACACTGGTGTGGTTTTTCACAGAGAATTAGCTTAATAAAGTTCTGTTTCACACTGTGAATGGATGATTCACATTGTATTCATTACCTGAATTACCTACGATGACGCCCAGTAAGTTGAAAACTTGTAGAGGGCCATTCAAAGGATTTAATCCTGAGCCTGAGGAGATCCATGAGATGTATGTATCCACGGGATTATCAGTTAATGCAATCTGGATTAATGTTTAAACGCTCGAATTTAACAGTATGAATTTAGATAAAATTGTATTTCACACTGTATTTACAAATTGCTTGCACTGTGTTTCATATTGTGTTTCACACTTTGGGATATTGTGTCCTTTCCAGGAGGGATATGGCAAGGGGAGGGGAGAGGGGGAGTGATCAAAGTACTAGTATTCACAGCTCTCCAACACCCGCGTTTGTTTTTGAGCACATAGATTATTGCAGAATGTTCCGTAAGCATATTGTAATCATTTCCACAAAGCAAAAATTACCGCTTTTGATCAATACTTAAACATTAAAGGGGCAAAACTTTATTGTGTGTATGTGGTAAATGTGTTAAATCCAACTTTATGCCTGTCATTGCGTGTAGTGGGCGGGGTTCTTTTTTGTAAGGATCAAACTGGCTTTTCAGTCCCTCATTCTCTCCTGCATGTGTCAAAAAGATGGCCTGGTTATGGTGGAGACTTGATTTTAAATTTCTCTCATTTTCATGTGTATTTTTGATATTGGTTTTCTTTGCATCGTTGTATATTCAACTGTATAACGCATTTGAAGTGTATTGCCGAACTTATGTACCGAGAATCATGTTTTACATTTTAGCTCAGTATGTACCTTTGTACAATGTATAGCTATATATAATGTCTCATTGTGATACATTGCAGCTACAAGACAATATTATCATGCGTATGTCATTTTTTTTTTTTTTGGCGGAGCAAGTGTTGTATCAATGAACACAATTAACGTTTTGTTAAGCGTTGTATAAACCTTGACAAAGTGCTCAAAGCGCAGTGTCAATTAAGAGTGCAAAAAACCTAATACAGTTAAACTCGCCTAAGTCGACATCGCATATGTCGAATAATCGCGCAAGTCGATAATTTTAAAAAGTCCCGATTTTTCCCCATTGACTTACGTGTATTAATTCACTCATAAGTCGAATTTTTTAAGTCGAATACTCGCTTAAGTCGATGAAATTCCAAGAACACTTTCACGGAAAAACCATTGAATTCACTGTGCCTAAGTCGAATAAGATTTTATTGTGTAATAAATCACTGTCAAAATCACGAGACGCCAGTTTTTGTTTACATACAGTATATACCAAAAGAAACTGCGTAAATAAACATTAACGTTCATTAACGCAAGCGGTTTCACCTGAATCGTTAGTAACGCAAACTAACGATCGGGAAAATTAACGTTTGTAGCAACGATGAGTAACGATCCCTAGCGCAAATTAACGATGTTTCGTTAACATTAACGATAGGTAACGCAAGAACTCAAGTGAGATTTTGGTTTTGTAACGAGACCTGGTGAAAGGACGACGTAGCCCCTGCCGAGTGTAGCGATCCATGCCTTATATTTAGCGGAGTCTTTTCACGAATCGAATCACGATTTCGCGAATGGTTAATTTGCGACCGGGGTCACCAAAAACGCACGCCGGGCCACCAAAAAAGCCGAATGTTTGCCTTCAGTTTTGGAAATGAAGCGGTAACCATCGGTTCCATAAGATGCTGAATAAATGTCAGATGTTTGCTCTTTTAATTTTGGAAATGAATAACGGTAATATTCGATTCCGTATAATACTAAAATAAATGTCGGATGTTTGCTTATACTTTTGGAATGTCAGAGATTTGATTTTGCGTTCGGAAATGAATAAGGGTAAAAAAAAAAAGTATCCGGAAGATGCTGAAATAAATGTCGAATGTTTGCTTTGACGTTCGGATATGAAAAATAATGATATTCAACTCCATACGATGATAAAATAAATGCCGGATGTTTACTTTTACGTTCGAAAGTAAATAACAATTACATTCAGCTCCGGAAGATGCTAAAGTAAATGTCGAATTATCCCTTTGACGTTCGGAAATGAATAACAATAATAATCAACTTTGTACGACGATGAGATAAAATGTCGGGTGTTTGCTTTTACTTTCGAAAGTAAATAGCAATAACATTCGGCTCCAGAAGATGCTAAAATAAATGTCAGATGATTGTTTTTACGTTCGTAAGTGAATAGCAGTAATATTCTTCTCCATACGATGCTAAATAACTGTCGGATGTGTGCTTTTAAATTTCGAAATGAATAACAGTAACATTTAGCTGCGTTTGATGGTAAAGTTAATGTTTGATATTTGCTTTAACGTTCGGAAATGAATAACAATAATATTCAACTCCGTCCGATGATAAAATGAATGTCTTATGTTTGCTTTTATGTTCGAAAGTAAATAGCAGTAACATTCAGCTCCGGAAGATGCTAAAATAAATGTTGAATGTTTGCTTTGGCGTTCGGAAATGAATAACTATAGTATTCAACTCAGTGCGATGATGAAATAATTGCCGAAAGTTCGCTTTTACGTTCGAAAGTAAATAGCATGTAACATTCGACTCCTGAAGATACCAAAATAAATGTCAGATGATTCATTTCACTTTCGGAAGTGGACAGCAGTAACATTCGGCTCCTTACGATCATAAAATAAATGTCGGGTGTTTGCTTTTGAATTTGGAGATCGAATAACGGTAATATTCTGCTCCGTACGATGCTAAAATAAGTAACAGATTGTTTCTTTTACATTTGGAAATGATTAACGGTATCAATCGGCTCATTTAGATGATGAAATAAAAAGCGGATGTTTGCTTTCACGTTCGGAAATGAATAAGGATGATATTCAGCTCCGTAAGATCCTAGAATGAATGTCGGTTGCTTGTTTTTACATTTGAAAATGATTAACGGCAACATTCGGCTCCGGAAGGTGTTAAAATACTTGTAAATGGTGGATGATTGCTTTTACAATCAGAAATAAATAACGGTAACTTTCGGACCGAACGTAGGACCGATTTAGTTTTGCTTGTTTTTTTTTTTTTTTTTTTTTGTTTTTTTTTGTTCGGGCCACCAAAAAATAAAAATCAATCATTTTGGGGCCACCAAAATAAAAGTTAGTGTGGAGCCCTGGCCTGCATCAATGTGGATAAAGTGTCTTGCTGAAGGGCAAATATCGGGCACACCGCTCCAGCTCTCGGCTTCAGAGTAGACAACATACATGTACATTATACATATGTACGTGTGGTGTAACTTTAAGTCGATTTTTTTTTCGACTTACGTACAAGTCGAAACTCGCCCAAGTCGATGTGTTTTGCTCAGTCCCGAGAAGATCGACTTATGCGAGTTTAACTGTATAAAAAAGTGTATATAAGCGAAGACAAAAAGGTGGAACAAAAATAGTTTACTTGATTGTAAGGTAATCATAACAAAGTTCACATGATTTCAAACTTCATTTGAATGCTCAAATTATGTACTCTTATCTGTGAAGGCAGGTAGTCAATTCCAAAGATGTTTCAACATGTGGTAGAAGTCCGTCCCCCAGAGTTACAATTACTGTGTTATATAGACACACTATATTAGCGGCCCAGTATTATATTAATGATGATCGAAGGCTTCTATGGGAGGATCACACTCTTTTATAGTGAGAGTGTTGTTTTATTCCGAGGCAGAATCATGGACCCAATGATTTGATTGCAGTGATAGGAAGGCAATGGGGAGAGTGAAAAAAAAAAATGCTTGGAATGACCTGATCTGCAATTCTACTGAGTGTTATCAAACGAGTGACAGTATCTTGTTTTATTCTATTTTGTTTTAAGTCCGTGACTGTATTGTTGCGATTACAACTGACATAAAGCCCTAGTCATCGAAGTGTTTACTTTTTTTCTTTTTTTCTTTTTTTGGGGGGGATGTAAACTAAAGCATATTATATATACACACATTATGCCACTTTTTGACGTCTGTTTCACAGCTGGTATGTATGACTATATAGTAAGTTACATGAAGAAATTATTGTATATTATATTCAAAAAAGTTTTTACTATTTCTGATTTGTCACTTGATTTTTTTTTAACTATACATAACGTCTATTTCAAAGCAATGATGTTGTGATGAATAAACAACAACAAAACACCAGTCCTTATTATAGTCTAGCCTCACCGACGCCAAGGAACGAACAAACTACATAAATGTCATGCGTGTGTTACCCTGCTGTGGTTACAGCTCGTTTTTCCGAAGGTTCGTTATTCCGAAGGCTCTTTTGTCCGAAGATTAGTTATTCCGAAGGTTCGTTATTCCGAATTTCGTTTTTGGATTAATGAATCTCCGGAATAACGAACCTTCGGAATAACGAATAGCACCCCATACCCAGTACCCTTGCACTAAACTCTAAATAGTTACGGATATTACGAATGGGTCTGCTGTAAAAACGCCCGTTGAGTCTAACCACTTGTCTATAAAGTGTAGATCCATAGTAGAGCATACCTTCCTATCAATACCACATAAAAGTAATGACTATCATTTTACATCTGCATGTACAACACTAAATTTCTATGTCGTCAAAATGCTTGTGATGATAATTATTCATATTTGTATCCTTTTGCGTACAATATTCTGCATGAATTGCGATTTAATATGTTCAAAATATTAATGAAGGATTAGAGAGAGAATTTTGTATGTCAGTAACCTCTTTCTTCATCATTGATCATTGTATTTTGTAACCTTCATATGGAATAAACTTGATAATGTATCATGAATGATCAAAGTCATGTTTAAAACAGTGTGTACGTCAAAGGCGTGTAATATATTAAATCGATGCATAGTCCTCTAACTTGCAAAACTTCTTACAGTAGGGAGAATTTGTGAAAATCTGTGTGTGAAAATGGCGTTTTCTTGCATCTAAAACACCACTAGTTTTGGTATAGAGGTCATTGTCATGTGCAATACATAAATAGAAAAAAATAAAATTACAAGTTTAAAAAAAAAGATAAGATTTTAAAAAAAAATTGGTCCTCGGATTTTTTTTTTTTTTTTTTGGGGGGGGGGGGGTTGCAACCCCCCCCCCCCCTCTAGATCCGCTTCTGGTTTCCCTGAAACCTTGTGGAGCGAACTACTTCCACAGTGTTTAAGCAATCTATTTCAAATTTGGTATCTAGGTCATATAATGATCTATAGGTGTAGTTTTGCAAGATACTCTTTGTGTGTTGCCATGGTAACTGCATATTTTCTTGAAAATCTTGCCGAGTGAACTACTTCCACAATTGTGAAGCAGACTCAACTCACAAGATGCTCACAAGGTACACGTACACACACACACAAATACACACACACACACACACACACACACACACACACACACACACCTTTTATCAAAGTCTGGGCAATTCTTTTTCATAGGAATCTGGGCTGCGGGAGCTGGGGTATTAATCACCTTTAGTGATACTTCTAGTTAGTATCAAATGGTTATACCGTGCACCGTAAGTATGCTGGATTTTTTTTTTTCACTTGCCTAGCTATTATCATTCCTTTCGGATTATGTCTTTTCTTTAAAAAAAGAAAAGAAAAAGACTGTATTAGAGAGTTGGTGGGGGAAGGTTTGCTGAATAGGCAGTTGCAATGATTTCAGTTTCTCAATAAATAATGTCCTCAGAGCTGATTCCGACGTTTTATTGCATAATAATATGCCTGATACAGTTTTAAAAAGCCCCAAAAGACAAGGTATTGAAATTGATGCATTGTTATAAAAGTGTAGACTGTACTATACCACAGAGATACAGTACCGTCATTCGGGCTTCCGTATCAGAGTGCGGGGATAGGTCAGTAAATGGAGATCTGATTGTATGAGCAGTGCCCAACGTCAACGTCATTGAAGTGATGATCTCTTTCCTACATAGGAACAAACGCCTCCTTATCCTATCAACAGATGGCATATGCACACGTGTATGGTATCATAGGTAGATAACACGCTGAACGCGAAAAAAAAAAGAGAAGAAAGATCAACCTGCAATAACATAAAACACGGAGCGTGAAAAATTAGATGAAATCAAGTTGAACTACTTATCCATACTCCCTCAAAAGTATACACAAGGTCGTAATCGGAAGGAATCGACATAAAATTCTGTGAATCTAGATACGGATAAATAGTGTAACGGAATAACACGTAGTGCATAATAGCGCGGTAAGAGTATACATAGTAATTTGTTATATAGCAAAACAATTGTTGTTCAGTATTCTTTTGTATCAATAAACAATAGCCGGGTTCACACGTACACCAATAGCGGGATACAAATCTCGAGATTTGCATCGCGATCGTCATCCCGAGTTTTTTGCACGTGTGGACAGAAAAAAACCGAAAATTAGCGGGATAAGCATCGCGATGCTAATCCTAAGAAATCTTGCGCTGGTTCATCAATTAGCGGGATAATTGGCCCCGCGCTGGTACGTGTGAACGGTCGGGATTAGAATCTCGAGTTTTTATATCCCATCATGCAATGCGCACATCACAACAGCGAGGCCTCTGCGAAGGACAAAGGGAAGTGCGCGCAGGTAGTGATAGAGAAGGGCGCTGTGTGACCCAGTTTGCAGGCTTTGCTGTTATCTCTATCGGCAATTCGCGGAATAATTCGGTACGTGTGGACGCTCGCCAAATTAGCGGGATACCGATCGCGATCGCTATCCCGCTAATTTTGTACGTGTGGACGCTCGCAAAAAAACTCGAGATGTGGATCGCGATCGTCATCCCGCTATTAATTTTGTACGTGTGAACCCGGCTAATGTAACATGAAAGGCCTAGGATGTCACCTGGATTGTACAGGACGCACAAGGCAAAGACAAAGGACAATACAGAAAAAAACATGTAACTACATCTTACATTGAAAAAAAAAAACACTCATACTACTACTACTACTACTAATAACAATAATGATAATAATAATAACAACAAAATAAAAAAGAACAAATAAATCAAGTCGGCAAACAAACAACCAAAAACAACTACAATCCTGACAGTGGTTGAGGGTTCGCGCTGTGCTTGTATAACTACAAAGAACTGATCATTAGGTGAAAACATAACACTTAGTTTGGGGCTGTTTTGTACGGAGTTTATTAGCATTTTCGGTCACTTACGTATTGACTAAAAACCTCTGATTACTGTCCCCTCCCCCCCCCCCCCCCGAATTTTGCAACACATGGCGTTCTGTGCTCACACACAAGAGAATAACACATGAGAATAATCAGGGAGGTGGGAGAGAGACAGTTGACACTCTTCCACCTCCCTGGCCCTGGCCAGGGCCCGATAGACGTATTAAACACAGGAGAGAGGCTATAAAACACGCCCGCTACGGCTATGTGCGACGGGGAATCCCCGCCAGTAGCCGACATTTATAAACCGTTTTTGTCATGACCTGTAGTATGCATCGTTGACTGGCTGTGAGGTTGGACCTACGCGCGAGTATTAAACTGGGCTCACCCCACGCAGTTAAATGGCGGAGCCAGAGAAATCGGTGAGTTTGTACCCCCCCCCCCCTATGAGCAGACAGCTGATGGTCACACGTCATGGGTACTTGACCCATAGGCATTCATAGGCCTGCTTGCTATGGTGCCACCGACACTTTCAGTAATGTAGGCCTATTCCTCTCTAAACCTCCCTACTCATACGTTGCTATTTCCTTGCAGATACTGTGCAGGCTGCGTTTATCACCTTTCCCCAGTTTGAAACGGCTTTCCATACCCACTATCAAAATCTGCTTCCAAATTCCTTTACAAACGTCTTCCAAAAATAAGATACGTTTATCAACACATCGCCTACACGAAAACTGGCCTTCTCACTGCGCAGCTGCATTGCGCCGTTTGACCCGATGAAAAGGGGTCATATACGGTGCGCGCAGTACAAAGTTGTTTCATTAGAAACACGTTTCTGGCTGAAACCTGTTTCGGAAAGCACAAATTTGCGGTTTTCAAAAAGGCTTTCCGAACCCCAAATTCATAACAGCTTTGCGTTTATCATCTAAAAAAAAAAAAGAAAAAAAAAATCCCTGGAAGCCATTTGGAAAACATGTTTCTGCCGAAAAAAAAACCCGAAAGAGTTGATACACGCACTGCCACCCGGAGTCACCGTGAAGTTTCTACTCTGCCGTTAAGAGCACAATGTCGAACGGTACTAATAGGGCATCCCTCAGTGAAGTGCCAGGTACCAACACTGAGGTAAATACAAAAGTGTGTTCATGGAGTGAAATGCGATTACCAGAATAAATGACCTCCCAGATATTACATCTGATACCCTCCGGTCGTCAGCAACCCACGGTACCGTAGGCCCTACCAATTCTCTGTGGTCCCCACAACATCCACTCCTTATTGAAGATTTAGATTTAAAAAATAGAGAATAAATGAATAAATAGATAACTTATGAAAGAAATTACTACTACATTGTACTACTACTACTACTACTACTACTAATGATAACAATGATAACATAATATATAATATGATATGATATAATGCAATGCAATGTATCATACATCGATATGTTTTCCCACTTTTCCAACGTCAGGTTTGTCTTTCTTTTATTTAGACACTTCTTGACACATATACGTATGGTAAAGTTCGTTTTATCTTAAATGGAATACAAAATACACAGTTTTGTATACTATATTCAGACCATCAATTTAATTTTTGCTTCAACGAATTAGTGTGTGTTTATTGCAATGATCATGATTATGTATGTTGACAGTTCTATAATTTGTAAGTACTATAATGACTGCGGGGACTTCAAGTTGATTAGGCCTATAGGTTGTAGTTAGTTGTACCTTTTTGCAAGTACTAATTGACTGAAAGTAGCACTCTATGATTTATGGATTGTTGGTTACGGTAGAAAAAAAATAAAGTTACTATGCATGACTGACTGTTATGATGCCAAAGCAACAACAACAACAACAGCAACAACAACAACAACAACAACAACAACAACAACAACAACAACAACAAAAGCCATGTTTGGACGCGATGATTCTAATTTTCACTTGAAATCTTAACGAATTATAAGAATACATGATGGAGCCATAACCTGATAGGGCATACACGCCAGAAATTACGTCTTAGTGTGTGTTAGGTAAATGCAAGAGGCCTAGGCTGTAGCTGCTACGGGAGTATTCTAGCTTCAATTTTCGTTTCCTCAGTGAATGCACGTGTGGTAATCGTTTTATACGAGTGGAGACAAAGTATGATGGGACAGACACTAGCAATTCTGGGATATAGGCCTGCACTGTATTGTGAGATATGCATCGCCAGTGGCGTATTGTTTATGGCGTGCGAAGGTTGGGGGGGGGGGGGGGGGGAATGGTTAAACCAATTAGCATTTTTTTTTCTGGTAAATATATACATTTTTGTTTATATCTTTCATCTAAAAGACCCCTCTATTACGCAGCGCTGTTTTGATATTAACTAGAAGTGAGTATAGGATCATCCCTCCGGTATATATCAAGTAAACACAATATTTATTTGTATATTATCTGTTATGAGGAATAGTAATACAATACAGCACAAGGCATTACTTCATTGAAGTGGTCATCAGTTCACATATTGTATGCACTTTGAATTGATGTAGGCTAGGACCTACATACATTGACTAATATGTAAGGCTTGTGAGGCGAAAAAAAAATAAAATCGGTAGTATGGGGATAAAAACAGCTAGGTTGACTGTACGAATAGTCCGTTTTTGGATTTGAAAAATTTTCGACGTGTGATTTTACACGATTCGCCCAAGGAAGGGTACCACAATGACACGGTCTAATGCGCAAAAGCGACTGATGTATGGGAACATGTGTAATATTGGTGTTACGTAGACTTGATTTTTGTTCTCAGCCATGATTGCGCTTTTTATTCACAATATCTTTCTTCAACCTTCTACGGGTACGTGTTACTGTCGATTTACAGGAGAATAAGAAGCCCAGGGTCTTAGTCTGCACATCCAGCCTGCAAAGCAACGTGCAAGGATTTATCGACTATATCACTCGAGAGTTCGGCCACCTCGCCAGAAACTTTAAGTTCTACCAACTGCCTTATAACGATGTGAGCGATTTTTCGTTCCGAGATCGCCCAGTGGATGCCGTGATCCTGTGTCACTCCATACACAACAGGAGAATGGCCATCACCGATGTGACAGACGCCCTTTACGACAGATTTTTGTCAAATGCTGCACAGTTTCTTGGTGAGTCTCACGCTCCTTGTTTATTTATTCATTCATCTATCAATCGATTCTCCAGTTAGCACAAAGGCCATACGTATTTTAGCACAGAAATGTCGATCCTATAACATGCAGTTTCACTGATTGGCAAAATAGAGACTGTTAAGCGTGATGAATCCGGCTTTTAAAAGTGTTAAATATTCAGAAATGCTAATGTTTGACTTCATATCTTAAGTGGAATTGAAATAAAAGTAAAACAGTGATCTATCAAGGCAACAATGACAGCTCCAAATTAGTCCCCAGAGACATGTCATTATAAAATGTCTAATCATGATTTGTTTTTTTCAAGGCAAGAACAACATCGCTGTGATAGTGCACGATATGCCCTCGAAGAAGTTGGACACGAACGAAAAATACAAACAACAAATCGAGTTTTTGAAGATCACTCAACCGACAACTTTCGACTGCGCCTCTCTCGTGGCGATGGCAGGTCAACTAGCCCCCAGCCGTCCCGAGCTCTTCGGAGACACCACCATCCAACTGGAGAAATTCATGAAAGGAACTTCCGTCCAAAGACCGGTACGGAATTATCCCCATGATGAGAGGAATGTACACACTTCCCATAAAATAAAAGGCTTATATACTATTCTGCTTCTTGGTTGCAAATTCTTGTCATGTGGTATCTATACCAATTGACAGATGGGGTGCTTATATAAGTGTCCAACAAGGAGGCATTTGGCAGTATCCCCCTTGTTGCAATGCCCGTATTGGTCAGCACTATTACTGAGGTGTCGAGCGACAAGATTGCCATTGCCGTCTAGTAACTTCCGAAGATGATCGTCATGATTATGAATATTTATGTAAGAGGAAGAAAACAACAGGCAATGTATATTGATATCAACCGAAATCAAACATCTTGCGTTCATGATAAGATAGTAGCAGAGAATCATGGGATGGCCATATAAAGTAATACCAATGCACATAAACAGTTAAGTTTTAGTGCTGAGTGATGGTATCGTGTGAAAGCGATTAGATTTTAAGACTTTGGGTCGCACGCAAATAAGAGGTGAGGGCACAACGACCTCTTTTCATGCACAATTCTGCATCGTATACTCTCTCAAAGAAAATTGAGATCTTTCTGAAGTCCCTTGCTATACTAAGCATGCTAAGTACGAATTGATCATGTGTTAAATTATTCTAATATGGCCCATGCTAGATTTCTGCTCGTAAATGAGAGTATGGTATACACCATGTACACTGTATCAAACTCGTCGCGATGTAGAGAAAAAAAAAAACACGAATGTAATGACTGTAACGTAACGAAAATTTTCAAGGGGATGTAAACAAAAGTTGTATTTAAGTGGTGAATCCGTACTGTTTTGACAACAATTTAGAGTGTGGAAAATCATGAACAAGACTGCTCTTTTTTGGATGATACATTGTTCATTCCTTTGTGTAATGTTCCAACGACAAGATCTCCTTGACAACAAATTGTGCTGCTGCTGTGTAAATATGCAGGAGAGAGAATTCGGAACATGTATACAATATCGATGTGCATATGGCAACATAGTATTCATGTGCTGCGCAGCTCCTTCCCCTATGGCCAGACGATCATGGATTTTTTTTTCTTACCCTTAAGCTGTGACGTATACATTCTTGTTTCACAAGAATGTCAACTTCATCTAACCTGTCTATGACGATATACTGCCAGTATAAATTCTACTCTCTTTTGTCCGTGCCGATCTCTAGGACGGGAAGCCCAGGATTTTTATCTGCACGTCCGGCGAAGAGAGAAACCTGCAAGGATTCTTTGACCATTTTAAAAAAAAGTTCGGCCCCCTCGCCAGCACCGTTGAATTCTGTCAAGTGGAAAGTAACGACGTGAGCAAGTTTTCCTTCCGAGATCGCCCCGTGGACGCGGTGATCCTGTGCCACTCCGTTAAAGACGGTGGAATGACAGTCAGCGACGAGACAAAGGTCCTCTATGAAAAGTTTCTCTCAAATGCCAAACAGGTTCTTGGTAAGTTATATTCCTTTTCCCCCTCTCTTTTAATCTAATGTGCCTGTATTGCTTTTTATCGTTCATGGAGTATCGGTTGGATGGATACTACTGCATGGATACCATCAGTTTCAGGCAAAAAGGTCCAGTAGTATCACATGATGAAAGCAGATTATCAAAGCAGAAGGGACCAAGATGTGCTATGACAGATTTTGATAAGTCGTCTCCCTCTGTACAAATGTATCTGTAAGATAGTTACTGTTGATCTATGATTTATGATCATATGATTTATGTTAAAAACGTCAGTCAACAGTTGCGAACTTACGAATACATATTGTACAGAGGGAGACAACCGATGAAAATCTGTCATAGCGCATGATGAGTATGGTGTTCTTTATGGGCTATCACCAACAGAAAGCCATGTCAATGTTGCGTAAAAGTAGGCCTCCGCCATAATGAATACAGAATGTGATGTAACGTGTCATCCTGTGGAACCATAAGTTCTTAAATATGGATGGTTTGTTGAATATGTCTAACAGAAATCTCCATTCCTTTTTTTTTTTCTAGTGGAAACATCAAAACAAAGAAAGATGATCTGCCTTCGTAATTTAGACCCACTGGGGTTCACAATCTATGTATGTCTTCAATATACCTTTGTCAGGAGAGAAGTATGATTAGTCTACACAATCCTGGGATTTCGAGATGCCTCAGGAGTGTGGACCATCATATGAATTTTTGAGGATTCTCTTGAAGACATTACTTCATGCGAACGCTACTTTCCCAGATCGTAAATAAGGGGTTTGTACACTCCTGACTTACTGCCTCTTTATCCGATCGTGTTTGCAAGTTTACGGAACTTCAAAGTAAAAGTGAATGACTGATCATTGTAATAATTCAATAACAGTTCCTTTGGAACCTCATAAAAAGGACAAGTCCACCTTCATACACATGTAGATTGAGTGAATGCAGCAATATTAGTAGAAAACACCAGTGGAAGCTCGGTGAAAATCCAACAATCCGTTCAAAAATTGTGAATTTTTAAATTACAGTGTATCTGCGCATTCACTGCTGGATGAGAAGACTACTACAGTGTATGATGTGACATGAGTACAACGAGATAAGGAAAATGAAGAGAATTTCACTGAACTTTACTTTTTGAATAAGGTGCACATTTCTTCAACTTGTTACTGACATATATGTTAGGGGTAATATTAATCCCCCCTGCTTTCTGAAGGAGAGAAGTAAAGTGTTCTTTTGTTATGTGAGAAAAGTGAAAAAGTGTTGAATTTTCTTTATTCTTTCCTTATATCGTTGTACAAATGTGACATCACAAGCTATAGACTTCTCATCCGGCCGTGACTGGGCAGAAACTTCAAAAAATTCATAACTTTTGAACGGATTGTCCGATTTTCCTCAAACTCCCATTGAATTGGTATATATTGTTGAATTCACTCAACCCACATGTTTATGGGAGCGAACATGTCCTTTGAGTTGAACTCCCAATACTCGGGCAGAATTGCGTGTTGCTGTTTTGCTCCCTTGGGAATTTGTCGGAACTATGTTTTATTATTTCTTCTTTTACAAGGCAAGAGCAACATTGGTTTGATAGTGCATGATATGCCCTACGAGGACATGAAGGAGTTGGAGACGAGCAAAGGATACAAAAAGGAGATAGAGGACTTGAAACCACTTCATCCCACAATCTTCGAAGACACCTCTCTGGTGATGATGGCAGGCCGACTAACGGCTGACCATCTCGAGCTCTTCGAAGGGAGCGACGATCAGCTGGCGAAGTTTATGGCAGGGATTTCCCCTACACAGAGGAAAGGGGATGATGGTCAATGAACGTGTAGGTCGTTTTTGTTGCATATTTCCGCATATTTTCAATGCCATGTATGGCTGTTAAGATTGATGGTAATCTAGGTAGCCAGATACTAGTGTGTTTGCGGGTAGAGTAGTACATGTATTTCAGTACTACACACTCACAACACATCCGAACATCAAAAACTACTGGTCTTTGATGATCTTATGTGTGGGTGCAATGGTATTATGTGCACGTTCGAAGACAAGCTTTGTAAATTCTTCAGTGGGTTCGCCACTTCGTTGATGTTGTTGTATTTGTTTGGTTTAATATGTTTGTTGTTTCCTTTACATTGTTGATCAACATGACCATAAATCACGAATTTTTGTGCTGTTCCAAGTTATATCCTAAATTTTGTGACACCCCCGACCAATTTTACCACTTCCTATTGATTGTCTGCACTCTGCGACCATTTTAAAGGTATTTTGTCAGCTTCTGCTTCAGGTACCATCACTTTACCGTTTTGCTGGTCAAACTGCTACCTGTGTTTCGAAGAAATGGTGGGTCACGTGTGATAATCAACCCTTCACTCAGTAGATCACGTACCGATATGTGTCTGCAAAACTTCGCAAAACAAAGCATGATTACACGAGTGAACTTTATTCGATTCAATTCAATTCAATGTTTAATTTCATTTTTCGCCCAAAAGAAATATGAACATCACTTTTTTGATAACAGAAATTAAGGTGCGTAAAGTATAACATGAAAGAATGTATATACAATGATTGTACCACCTTATAATGATTATACACTATCATATAACTCAAGTGATTAGAAGTAATTATACAGTATGCAAAATTCGAAAAATGGAGGGACCCACTAAGAAGACAAAGCTTGTAGATTGTGGTCCCCTCAGAGGAAAAATATCAGTTGAGAAAAAAAGTAATAGTCTGGAAGCCCACCAGAAAGATCAACAAAAGCAGACAGATATACAAACAAATAAACATGAAATGAGACTGGAGTAGGAGTAACAATACAATAAAGAATTGACTATGAGACGAGACAAAATGAGGCAAAGCTAACATAATAGAAAAGAACAGAACAGACAAAAATGTTCTACAGAGACCGCGATGCATGGAATTCCAATAGCTCGGGCAGTATAAACAAATGTGTTCTTTGCTAAAATCGTACGGAAAAGAGGTAAATGATATTCGTTAGAGCGTCGAGTTGGATATTCATGAAATGACTGATTTTTTAGGAACATGGAATGGAAAACATCAGGAAGAAGGTTGTTGTTGTACATATACATAAATTGACATAAATTGAATAAAAACAAATCTCTAAATTTTAACAACTTATTAGAGGCAAACGGTGCATCTGTATGAGAACGTATGGGAGAATAACAAATGACACGAAGAGCTTTCTTTTGCAAAAGGAACACTCTATCCAACAGATTTTGGTGCGTGTTGCCCCAGACTAAAAGTCCATAATTAGGTAAGGCAATATCAGTGAGGAGTAGAACATAAGTAATGATTTTTTAGGTAAACACAATTTTAGTCTATTAATAACGCCTATATTACGTGAAATTATATAACAAATATAATCGATATGCAATTTCCAAGAAAGTTTCTCATCTAAAATAACCCCAAGGAATTTAAAATGTGAAATTCTTTCCAAAGGAGTGTCATCCAAAACTATGTCAGTACTTAAAGTGCCAACAGTATTACTAAAAAGCATATATTTCGTTTTCTGAACATTCAAGGAGAGCTTATTAGCTCTGACCCAATTTGTTACTTTCTTCAACTCGCTATTAACTTTTCGTACAAGAACATCAATATCACTATGAACTAGAAATACATTAGTATCGTCAGCAAAATGAATAAAAGAAAGAGCTTCAGATACTTGACAAAAATCATTGATATAAATAATGAATAACAATGGCCCTAACGGACTTCCCTGAGGAACCCCACATTTAACTTCTCTGATCACCGAGTTATCATTTTTTATTGTAACAAACTGTCTTCTATTGGATAAATAGCTCTTGAACCACTCCAAGGCCTTCCCACGTATTCCATAATGTGATAACTTGTAAAGCAATATATCATGATTAATTGTATCGAAGGCCTTGGAGAAGTCCAAGAAAATGCTAATCAAATGAGAGTGGTCATCAATTGCACGAGCCACTCGTTCAACAAAACTTAAGAGAGCATGACTGGTACTGTGCTTCTCACGAAAACCAAACTGAGAATTTGAAAATATATTATATTGTTTCAGAAAATTAGTCACTCTCTTATAAAATAAGTTTTTCCAGAACTTTAGACAAAGAAGATAATAATGAAATTGGACGATAATTACTGGTATCAAGTTTATCACCTTTTTTTTAATATTGGATTTACTTTTGCCAATTTCATTTTTTCAGGGAATACACCCTGGGATATTGACAAATTAAATATATGAGCAAGAGGATCAGCGATCGAAGATATAACACCTTTTAAAATAACATTATCAATCTCATCATAACCAGAACTTCTTCTTTAAAGAAAATGCCATGTCGATTAATTCATATCCATTAGTAGGAGTAAAAAAATATAGAGTTGGGATTAAACTGACCTAAGAATTCGGTGAAATGGTTCTGAGTAGCAGGAATATTTTGGGCAATTGTTTCACCAATTTCTGAAAAGAAGGAGTTAAAAGCATTTGCAATGTGAACAGAATCATGAATTATTTCATCATTCATCTTAATGTTATCAATATCTGAATTTTTACTTGCAACATTCATGGCCTGTTTTAAAACCTTCCAAGTACTTTTTATATCAAACTTATATTTCAATAATAACTTTGAATAATATCTTTTCTTTTCAGATCGTAGAATCATTGTTAAAGTATTTTCATAAGATGTATATTTATTCTTAGATAATTAATTCCTTTCCATTTTGTATTTATAGTATAACCGATTTTTCCTGTTAATAGAAGGGAGAATGGATTTTGAGATCCACGGTAATCTGGGTGTCTTTTTATAATCTGATTTATTCTTTTGTTTTTGGAATTATTTCATCCAAATGGTGATTAAAAATTTCCGTAAAATTGTTAAAAGACAAATTAATATCATCACTTTCTAAAACTCTCGACCAGTCAGTATTATCCAGGGCCGCGTCCAGACTAGCAAGCTTTTCAGGCGACACTCTGCGACTAAATAAGGGAAATACAGAAGGTTTGACAATATTAGCTATTGTCTTAAGAGGAAAATGAGTCATAATTGGAAAATGATCAGTCATATCTGACAGAATTATAAAAGAATCTGGGAGGGGTAAAACATTACAAAAGAAGTTGTCAATAAGGGTAGCAGAGTGATCTGTAACACGTGTGGGTTTTGAAATAAGCGGAAGAAAGGAAGAAGACAAACATGTTTGAAGAAACTCGCTTGAGATATTATCATTGTCCAATTTCAACAGATCAATATTAAAGTCACTAAGTAAAAGACAGTCCTTATTTTGAAAAACCGGGGATTGTGTCAAGTCTGAAAGATAAATACAAAAATCTTTGAAGCTTGAATTTGGTGGTCTGTACAATATGCCGACCACGATATTTCTATTTCCTGGAATACAAATTTCAAGAAAAAGAGATTCAACAAAACTATTCATTCTAGAAATATCATCAAGAACAGTACATTCAAAAGTACGTGATACATACAACGCTACACCTCCATCACTCCTATTATCTGGCCTGTTGTTGAAAAACATGTTATACCCATCTATTGCAAAAGAATTTCCAGAATAAGAAGTTAACCAGGTTTCACATAATCCCATAACTAAAAATGGTTGATTTGTATCAGATTCCAGCAGAAATTTAAAGTCCTCAAAATGTTTGTTTATGGTCCTTATGTTCAGATGCAACAAAGAAAAGGTATCTTTAGGAAAATTATTACACATGTCTTTACAATGGTTCACAGTGATATAATTACACAAAACATTCTGAGTTAAGTCAGGACTGAAATCATGAGGCAATTCATTTGTGGATGAATTCAAATTATCAACAACAAGACTATCATATGGGGTAATTCGTGCACTATCTGTCCCATTCAATGTATCAATTTCTGACATATGTCTAAATAGTTCAAAGAAGTCATCATTTGAAACGGAATGAAACGGCGCATTCATGTTCTCAGCCATTGGAAATATGGGATGTATGTGTATCAATGAGAATCAGCTTTGCGTATAAAACTAGAATAGCATGAATCAATACACAAGATAACAAGACCAGCCAACGGAATGTGGCATAGTACGGTAATAATTGACGAACATGAATGGCGTCAGAATCAGAACTAGCAGAGTAACGCTGCGGAGTAGAACGGAAAACGGAAAAGAGAAGGGAGACAAGAAAACACAGTAACGTTGAAGAAGACAAACATGGAACACATACAACGAGCGCACAAAGATACATCGAAGGACTCAGTGGGCTTCCGAAATAATAACAACAACAAATGTAGAAAATCCAAACTATGTCGGACTTAACAGGGTACATGCTGATAAACAAGTTTGGCTCACGAGATCCCTCATGTGTTATAAATCTGTGTGGAATTTCACAGAAATTACCATATGACGTATGATTTTTGAATTACATAGACGTAATCATATGCTAGTAACGAGCCTATTTCGAACGAGAAAAAAAAAAAAAAAACTATATCAGCAACCAACAAAGAGACGAGGGGACGACAAATACTTAGGGATTGGCTCACCACCAAAATAACAAATCAATGATAAGAATCCCGTAAGGGAAACCAGAGCAATGTTTAAAAACAAATGGAGAATACATTAATTTACATCCGAGACAGCTCAACATTCTGAAAATAATTGGTCGCAAAGAGAGCTGTTGGAATCCGTAATGACATTAAACTACACCGAATAAAATCGGTAGCATGAACGGAGCCAAGTACCCTGACCAAATTCACAGGCAACAGCTGATCTTAAATTACACTTATACAAAACATAGAGCTTCACACTGTTGCTCGTACATAACGCTCTGAATCTTAGTGTTTAGCTGCGAAGAATGCAAAAGCACTATAAAGTACCGTACACGTTAACACATACATCTGTATATGCATATGATGCATATTGTATGCTCGTATTGACAACACTGGCATACGTACTGATATACTAGTAGTACATGCCGACACGCTAAAATTTATACAGGTTTACGTATTAAATCATAATAGTCATATTATGGAATAGGCCTACTTTGATAAACCACCAGCATAGATTCATGGATACTCATATTCGTCCAAATAATTCAAAATAAAATTAAATATTCAACGTTCATAAACATCATAAACAACTTGGATCATACTGTGTCAATGAATTGCTAACACTATACGAAGTTAACTTGCTCAAAAGAGAATATAAAATTTTCAGTCATTTTGTACTATGTTCATATTTGTTATCGTCAACAAAAGAAAAATAGAAAAAAGCAAAGTTATAAATTTAGCTAATCATTATAATTTAAAGCAATCCATTACACTCAAGTGCCTAAGTATTGTATACTGTACTTGATCGTATACAATAATAAATTGTATATTAATTAATGAGATACCATGTCAACGTACCGAGAGAACAAAACGGGAAAAGCGACAATATTCTCACAAAAAAAAAGAGAAGAAAAGTCTGATTCTTAGTGAGTTGAGGGGCTGGTTCACCGGTCTCTGGTCAAAGTTATTTGTGAGATTAGATCCGTGGCAGGTAAGGTCCTGAACAGCGATTATTTTTAAAGTGTTTGAAAGAAGAAAAAAGGTGATCAAAGCTACAGCATAAGGTGGCATCATTAGAGAGCGCTTTAAAAAAGTAATATGCCTAGGGGCTAGGCCAATTGAAAGTATTATATAAATGACACTAAATACTACTAGGGCCCTTTGATATCCGCATTATTAGGCAAATACCCCAGGCTTGGCCCATAGTTTTGGATGGGTTGAAGTTCCAGTATGATAGCGATAAGCGATAGGATAACACATACAGTATAGGTCATTCAAACTGACAGGATGGATTTTCAAGGGTATTTTTTTTTTCGGCATCCATTCAAGACGTATCGTAACTACACTGGACAATTCCATTGCTCTACGAGGATGAGCGAGATGCCTAGGGGCTAGGCCAATAGAAAGTGGAACATTTGTGACAGAAAAAATTCTAAGATGATATCATTATCGTCAGGCATATACCCCACGCTTGCCCCATACTTTTGAATGGGTTGAAGTTCCAATAATGATAGCGATCAGTTACTAATAGGATAACACATGAAGTTTAGGGTCATTCATATTACAAACACATGGATTTTCAAGGGTATTTTTTTTTGTAATTCATTAAATACTAATCTTTATCTCTACACTGGAAAATTCTATTGCCCAGCGTGGATGAGCAAAATGCCAGGGGGGCTAGGCCAATTGAAATAGGAATATAAATGACACAAAAATACTAACATGACAATATTGTCAGGCATATACATCAGGCTTGCGCCGAACTTTTGGACGGGTTGAGGTTCCGACATTGCGATCAGTAATCGGAAAACACATGCAATGTAGGGTCATTCATATAAACACGATGGATTTTCAAGTTTGTTTTTTTTTTTGACATTCATTCAAGTCGTATCCCTACTATAACTACACTGGAAAATTCCGCTGTCCAGCGAGGATGAGCAAAATGTCTAGGGGCTAGGCCAATTTAAAGTTGAACATAATATGTGACACACAAAAAATACTGACATGGCAATTGTCAGTCATATACCCCACACTTGCCCCATACTTTTGGATGGGTTGAAGATCCAATATGACAGCGATAAGTAATAGAATAACACATGCAGTATTATAGGGTCATTCATATTATAAACACGGTGGATTTTCAAGGGTATTTTTCCGACTTTCATTCAACACGAATCCCTACTTCACTGGAAAATTCCACTGCCCAGCGAGGATGAGCAAATTGCCAAGGGGCTTGGCCAATTGAAAGTAGAATATAAATGACACAGAAAATACTAACATGATGATTGTAAGGCATTTACCCCAGGCTTTCTCTAGACTTTTGAATGGGTTGGAGTTCCAATATGATAGAGATAAGTACTCGGGTAACACAAGCAGTATAGGGTCATTCATAGAAACACGATAGATTTTCGAAGTTTTTTTTTTTTTTTTTGTTCGGCATTCATTCGGCACGTATATCCCTACTATACACTAGACATGCTGGAAAATTCCATTGCCCTGCTAGGATGAGCAAGATGCCTAGGGGCTAGGCCAATCGAATGTGGAACATTTGTGACACAAAATACTAATATGATATCATTATCGTCAGGCATATACCCCAGGCTTGCTCCAGACTTTTGGATGGGTTGAAATTCCAGTATGATAGCGAAAAGTAATAAACGATAACACATGCAGTATAGTATATAAAAGCAAGACTGATAATCTAGGGTATTTTTACGGCATTCATGCAACACGAATCCCTACTAGACTAAAAAATTCAACTGCCCAGCGTGGATGAGCAAAATGCCCAGGGACTAGGCCAATTAAAAGTGGAGTTTAAAGGACACACACACACACACAAAAATACCAACATGATATCATGATTGTCAGGCATATGTCCCAGGTTTGGCCCCGACTTTTGAATGGGTTTAAGTTCCAGTAATAGCGATATTAATGCTAATGGGATAACACATGCAGTATCGGATCATTCATATAGACACGATTGATTTTCACGGGTATTTTTTATTTTTTTTTGCCTTCATTCAATATGAGTCCCCACTACACTAGAAAATTCCATTGCCCAGCGAGGATGAACAGAATGCCTAAGGAGCTAGGCCAATTGAAAGTGGAATATAAATAACACAAAAAAAGTACTAACATGATATCATTAACGTCAGGCATATACCCCACACTTGCCCCATACTTTTAGATGGGTTGAAGTTCAAATATGATAGCGATAAATAATAAGATAACACGTGCAGTACAGGGTCATTCATATTATAAACACGTAGATTTTCAAGGGTATTTTTTTTCGGCATTCATTCAACACGAATTCCTATACACTGGAAAATTCCACTGCTCAGCGAATATGAGCAAATGCCGAGGAGCTTGGCCAATTGAAAGTAGAATATAAATGACACAAAAAATCCTAACATGTTGTCAGGCATATACCCCACACTTGCCCCATACGTTTGAGTGGGTTGAAGTTCAAATATGATAACGTTACGTAATAGAATATTAAACACATGCAGTAAATTATTGGGTTCGTACTTGTCATTTGTCATTGATTTACAGACAAGTCTATGACTGATATGGTTTAAAGTGGAACAGTGTGCAGTAGAGGTCAATAAATACATGAGAATGGAAATAATGATCAATGCTTCTGATAGTTACTTTAACAATATCGCATTCTTTTAGTCAAGTGATTTAGAAATATCAAATGAGTGAAATGCTTACGCCTGAGAATCCGACCAGTTAGTCCAGCTGCTTGGGGCATTACCAGTCGATCTTGGGCGAGTTTGTAGAATTATTTTCGTGCCAATTTATATCTTGATTCGTGTAGAGAGGTGCTGCTTCTTTCGAAGATCATAAGCGATTGATGAAAAGCCAATCACTGCACGACACGTAGGCCAGTATGCTCTAAATGGTATTGTCATATACAATTGAAAGTATCTTAAGCTTTCCAATGACATGGGACATGTCTGCTCATGGTTCCCTTTATGATTATTGTAGCGCACGGCAGACTGATATTCATCGTGTTTTGATGAAGAAGCTGAATAGCAATGTGAACGAATTAGTCGTACATGTCTTTGCCCTCACCTTCTAGAGTAATTCACAAATTTTACAAGCTATGCTTTTCTTGTGAATTCCTCTTTTCCATGTATAGTTATTAAATGAAGATTGTATTGCTTACTTGTTTATTTATACAAACCATAGTTAATAACATTATAATAATTGTATTCATGTTTTGTTGAAATTACGTGATTCAAAGTTCCTTTTGATGTTATGTACTCATGTAAGCGTTATGTGTATGACTTTGTATTACTTTATATGGAAAGGAAATCATTTTGAATTGAATTGAATTGAATTAGGGTATGTTGAGGGAAAGGCACGTTTACACCGCTGCTCATTGTCTAGTTTTCTGAGCTAGATATACTGTAGCTTCTTGCATTTTTTCTTCATCAAATCTGAGAATTAATTGACACATGCCATGGACATGGAGGCTTGGATGATGTAGTGAGTATAAGATACGACATAGGGTGGGGTGATTTACACTCTGACCGATGTCTTAAAGACGTGCACAAGTTACTTGTCCAACTCTGTAACTTCGTCATTTTCTGACCTGAGAATTGTTAAATGGGTAATGACAGTGTCGCACGGTGTGGCAGATAATAATCATAGTGATCACGTGATTGTATGAGGTATCCCAGTCGATCTTGAACAGCAGTTTAATTGCTCTATAGATTTATCTTGCAACGCACAAGGTTCAAGCTAAAAGGAATTGTACTGTATTCAGACTGGTATTGAACAATTAAAAAAAAAAATCATTTGTAATGATGTAATCAACCCTCAGCGTTGAAAGCCTCTGTGCAGGTATGTATATACTAGTAGGTTACATTTCTTTTACTCTGTGTCATTTTAGGTTTGAGCCACGCTGTAAATGAGATAATTGAGATTCATTTCAGATGAATGTTTTTATCTTTAAAAAAGTGTCCATAATAGCCTCTCCTGAATGATGCGAAGTAACATGTGAGATGATAATTACTTGTTCACCTGCTGGCTTTATTTTGCTGTGAACAATAGATTTTAGCCTTGCATTTACACACCGGTTTGAACTGATCAACTGAAGTTGCACAAGACTGTAATAGTTATACAACCGCTCTTCAACCTATATACATATCTTTATAACTATGTGTTTCTCTATCGTCAAATAAGTTTGCAAAATATAATTTCCACTGTGTTCTAGTATGAAATGTCTGTTCAATGATGTGTGTACTTAGTATTGCTTGAGTGGAATTCTTTTGCGTAATAAAGCTTAAAAGGTCACTGGAATGAGGAGAATATTGGATAAGTTTGAATGTCTTTTGCGAGTTACGCAATGAATGCTTAGTACATCTCTAGTCTTTTTTCATAAATGACATATACATGTAATGTGCATTCTGATTTGTGATTATTCTTTGTTATAGAAAACCAGTCAAGCTTTGGAACATGAGTATCCCTTAATTGTGTCGTTAACTCGTCACTCTCAGTTTTTGCATCTATTTCTGTATTTCCTCTTTGAGTTTGCCGTCATGGTAAACAAGCATGACAGACTAATAAGGAATTTTATATGATATAGGCCACATGAATGCATGTAGGGCCTATATGTATGCATTTGCATTGTATATAATGGGGAGGGGCTTCAGTAGTGGTAGTTTATTTATGCACTGACATATATCACTGCACCTGACTCATTGCGTAGACTATAATACTGAATCATCTATCTTCTTCTTCTTTTTTTAGTTATATGGCCGACATAAATTACAGTGTTGGGAAACCGAATAGGTCTATACTGTATGTAAGTCATTTACACGAAGACATGAAAAGAGTCTGACAAGCCATGGATTATTGATGTGGAAAGGTAGGCAGGAAACTATCTGCGATCTACAATATACAATGTTTATGCGTGTAGTTTCATAGTACTGTCCACATATTGCTCTTTTCGGCTGTACGTAAACATATTCATCTCCCCCCCCCCCCTCACACACACACATAATGACACACCCATATCCACAAACAGTACAAACATGTATAAAGATGTAATATATATTTGTATAATATGTGTGTATATACGAGTTTATGATGTCTGTTTGTCTTTAATGTTTCTGTTTCGATCGCTGTATAGGTTATTTGATCATCAATTGTTGATGTTTGCTTGAATAACAAACATAATAAATGCTTGCAACGTTGAATTTCTTTTCTGCAGTAGGCCTACACCGTTAGTTTTCTCAATCAGCCCATTTCTTTTCAGTTCAGTTCAGTTCAGTTCGATTTTATTTCTCCATTTTTTTAAAAGGAAATCCTATATTGAAAAAACGACAACATAGCACGTGTATCTGACAACAGAATAAGAAAAAAAAAAGCACATTCATAGCATCATAATGACAATCTTTAAGGTATAAACATAATGAGATCAAATAAATCGAGGATACACTTGTTTCAGAAATAAGAGGAAGAAAAAAAAAAACACGCAGGAGCCTGCCGTCTTAAAGCATATGCTTGATAGTGATGGCAGCCTCAGAATCTCAAAAAGGAAATAAGAAACACAATACATATACAAAATGGGCACTTTCCCATTGAAATGTTTTGTGCTAATTTTGTGACGTTCGCAAGGGGTTGCCAGGTGGGGGAAAAAAAGAAAAAGCAAAAGCAAAATGTGCAGAGTAGTGAATAAAGTACATCAAGTGCAGTGAAATGTGCTTTTATTATTACTATAAATCAATTAAAACATGTGAGAATATATTACATGGTTGTGGACATGCGCGTGTTTATGTTAAATGTATTTTGTGTGTGTGTTTGTCTTTGTGTGCGTCACGTGTGTATATGTGTGTGTGCACGTATTATGCGTGTGGGTTGATACATACTGACTTTTGGATGATGATGACTTAATTTTAATGATGACTTAATTTTAATGATGATATCGAGTGTGCTGAAGAGTTTATATATACAGCTGTATCTGTAATCAGTTTCGTGAAGGGACCTGCGATATTGTCTGTTGCCCAAATTTTAGCGGCCAAAGTACCAGTACAGTAACCGGGAAAATCTTCAAAGCTGATTGGATGCCATATCCATCTGTCCATAGAGGGAAACCGTCTGAATTCCTGCAGAGGGGTTTATGCTGTCGTAGACAATTAAAACTTATCTTTTCTTTGGTTTAGCGTAAGAATGTATCTAGAGAGGACATAGAAGAGTAAAACATGCGTGAGAGACATCGTGGGCAGTCTTTCATGAAACTTGTCAGTCACTGCCGGCATGACAACCGTTTAAAATCTTCTACAGTTCTTATAAACTTGATAAGTGAAGATGGGTGTTCGCCTGGATGCTTTCTATATAGAGAAATTTAACACTAGTAGAAACCAAACGTGGGAATTTCCGCTCTGTGTTTGTTTGTCAGTTGGTTGGTTTCATTTTCCATCTGAGAACTAGATGGCTTTAGAGCCTATATTCAGCTGCACTAGCTGGTCTTCCATGGGGTCTAGTTGGATGTGAGGCGGGACCACTTGACCGGGTGTCCGGTTATGCACTATCCTCTTTACGAAGTATGAATGAGCGAAGAGGGATCTTTCAAGTGCATGAGTAGTGACCCCTTCTCACACGGGACCTCCGGTTTATGTCCTATAATTCGAGGGACTGTGTGGAAGCCAAGAAATGAGAACTGGGTAATCAGTACAATACTTCCTCGTCAGACTTTCCTGAGACATAAGTGTATGTATACACGGGTGTACATGTCATGTAGAACGCGAAGAGCCAACAGACAATCCGCTGTCGCGGAACTGAGAGGGCATCGATAGCTATTTTGAAACTTGATGGGTATATAATTCATGACGTGGTTTCGACTCGAAATGTTCACTAGTTTGTGCCTCTGCAACTGACCTCTAACGAAACATAGGTCGAAACTACAACTCTCCAAGAAGTGGTCTGGTGGATTTGGACAGCTTTATAGTCTTGTTCAAGAAAAGGTAACTGAAATATGAATAGCTCCACATTTGCACTAGCGCATCGTTCTCTTGACATTCCCGATACGAGTATGCATTCATCGTTGAGTTTTGCGCGCTCACTTCTTACAGTCCTGTTTACCTTTGGGAGCAGTGATTAAAAAAAAAAATGTTCCAGATATCACATTTGATGGATATGTGTAGGTCTGTTATCACAAAACATCCTACCATATAATCTTTTTTTTTTTGTGCAATAAAGCCTAAAATATAAGAAGATATCAGTATTTTTCTCAATAAACCCTAACTTTAGATGAATTAATCCGGGAACATTTTTATCATAACTATTGTTCACATTTTGTGTATTTGACCATATTTAACATCGATTATACGGATTCAAATTTTTAAAGTGTTTGTTTCTATCCCTAACTCCTAACTCGCATTAAGTATTAGCATTACTGCTGGGTTTTTGTTTTATCTGCAAATGGCAAATTATGCCTTTAAAGATTCGTTTGTATATACATGTAAAGAAAAAATAGATGCAAGAAATAGAAAGAAACAAAATAAAGGGGGCTTTAGTGGCACCAGAAAATTGCGCTGAAACTTATGATCTGTATTCATTAACGCTTTAACAGGGTCGTATTTCAGCCATAGAGTAGTAACATTGAATTTCACCTGCTGTGCATAACACCTGCATGTGGTTTAAGCAGCAACAGTTTTTGTAGGTAGATATTATTTTAGTTTTCGCTTGTAGGCCTATTGTGATACGTGAGAAACTTTGTATATAATGCGGGACAGACACACATGCATTTACAATGTAGCATCAAGACATAGTCGTGATAGTATTCCTTGATTTAAAAAAAAAATGTTACATCTATAGAATTATATAAGTTGAAGTTTATACGATTTATAGAGATGACTAATAAACATAAAATCAAAATGTGACGCACCAGAGTGTATGGGCTGCGATCAGTCTCAGTTATGTAGATAGGCCCTATACCTTGCAAAACCAGTTTGTGATTCTACGCATTACAAGCAAATATGCATACGCTTTTACAAAAGCAAAAAAAAAAAACCAAAAACAACAACAACAACAACATAAAAAACATGCACACACATTGGTATTAGGCCGTATATGCAGTATACAACCTGGCGTATACAGTACAAAAAAAAATAATAATGTAGCTCATGTCTGCTCAAATTCCATTAAGATGTCCTGACGAAAATACAGTTTCACTCTTTACAAAGGAGAAAACTTACGAACAAAGAGAAGCACCAATTAGTGGGTCATTGCCAAAGTCATTAGCCAAGTCAAATTTACTTTCTGTAGGCAATGCAATATCCATTGCGAAACTTTTTCCAATGGATATTGGCATGGACATGCATTCAAGCTAGACCCGCGTGTTATACGCATTCCCACGTACATAGCCAGGGAAGCGACTGAAAAAAAAAGAGAAAAGGCATGTATGATTATGACCTCTCTGGAAATACAGAATCAACAAAAGTAAAATGCAAGAAATGAATCAGTGTTCATACATCTGTAGTTTCTCATATCTATATACATAGACCAACTTCTTTCACTTCATGGAGCCCTGAAATATACATGGATATAATATATGCCCAAGCTCAGCAAGAGGACCTTGATGCAGAAATGAAAATTTAAAGGACAAGTCCACCTTCATAGACATGTGGAGTTAGTGAATGCAGCAATTTCAATGGAACACATCAGTGAAAGTTTGGGGAAAATTGGACAATCAGTTCAAAAGTTATGAATTTTTGAAGTTTCAGCTTAGTCATTGCTGGATGAGAAGACTACTACAGTTTGTGATGTCACATGTGTACAACGGTTTAAGGAATACAAAGAAAATTCAACATATTTTCACTTTTCTCGCATAATAAAAAACACTTTCAGAAGGCAAGGGGAATAATATAAACCTTAACATACATCAGTGACAAGTTGCAGAAATGTGCACTCTTTTCAAAAAAATAAAATTTTGTGAAATTCCCTGTATATTTTCCTTTTATTGTTGTACGCATGTGACATCATAAATTGTAGTAGACTTCTCATGTAGCAGTGACTGCACAGATACTTAACAAAAAAATCATAACGTTTGAACGGATTGTCCGATTATCCCCAAACTTTCACTGATGTGTTCTACTAATATTGTTGCCTTCACCCAATCCACATGTATATGAAGGTGGACTTGTCCTTTAAGAGCATTCGTGAACCTGCCTTCCGAAGCAAATGCAGTTTCCCTAAACTTAATTGAAATTGTGCCAAGCATCTTTTTTTTTTTAAGGTGTAGGATATTGTAGAGGGATCCACCTCGATTGCCTGAATTATAGCCGCATCTTATTAGCTTTGAGTTAAAAATTATATACAATTTATTATAAGCAGAACACATTTGTAATAACTGCAAAAACGTAAATTAAGAAAATACATGTGATAATGAGTAAGAAAATGAAGAAAACATAATTATATTTTTGAATACATATGCTTATATGCATGGTGCAAATCAAATAAGGAAGGGAATGGAAATGGATGGTCCCACTTATAAACAAAGCTTATACATTATATAGGGCCCTCACGTTAGTATCAGGCCCTTCCGGTATTATTCTGATGCTGGAGAGAGATAAAACTCTAGCAGGTCCGTTTTTACTTGCGTGATGTTTGGCATCATCATGTACATATTATCAGTGTGACACTATAATTGCGCAGTACCTCTTTGCAGCACACACACAACCGTTAAACGCTGATTTCCACACTCTTGTGAAATACGCTGTTATTCCTTTGTGTGTTACATAATTATATTCCCAGTCCATAAGTACGTAAAATTTCTGCACAGTATTTCACGCGTTTGCACCGAAAAGGTTAAAGGTGAGCGACGAGTTCCTTCTGACATATCATTTGCATTATAAATACCAAGGCTTTGGTAAAAAAAAAAAGATGTAAAAACAAATGTTTTGCTACTTGGACGAGCCGTACTATACATGTATATCAATTTGGCAATAGAGTTAAAGAGGAGACACACCCCAAAATAAACAAACTTCGAAAGAAAAAGAAAAAATATTCCCTACAGAATTTAATTAGAAGTAAGGAAGATATGAAACTTCACATTTTTCTTGGAAAATATTTCTTGACCAGTCCTTATGAGCATTCAATTGAGCAAGTTGACGATGTCATGCTCTCACAATTTCTTACTCATATTAGTATATACAGAAATGACAGAAATCTCATATTTCAACTATTATTATTATTATTTCGTTTTATTTATACAGGGACGTGGCCCCGTCAGTAATCAAGTACTGTTTTCCAGGGGGCCCTGTAAACACATACATGCAAGGTAACAATCACAAAAATTAACATAACACAATAGGTCTACATCATACAGACCAGAACTGTTCATAAAAATGAGAAAATAAAGAATGAGACTAAATGCATCAATTTGCAACCAGAATGAAAAAAAGAAGATACTGACTGGGTTTCTAAAAAAATGAACCTTCTATAATAAATATGGGAATATCATATGTATCAAAATATATGTGCCTGAAAAAGTACACAACCATTGAATTCTGTTTCTATCAATATACAAAATCAATAACTATTTTCTATACTAAGATCTTATTTCACTTATACATTATCATATTATATACCTCAAAATTCTCCATTCATTTCTTATAACAAAAATCAGTTATAAACAACATCAATCATCTTACAATATTCAACAACATAACATTTGCTTCTTCTCCCCCCCCCCCCCCCAGTGTTGCCCCCATAATATGTGACGCCATGAAGGCAATGATGTCAACATCATGTCTGTCCACTTGTCGAACCAAAAACAAAATAATCCTAATTTACTGCACAACCAGAGAGCTGACACTGAGTTCCACAAGGTTCCACAAGGTCCACACTGTATGAATATAAAACGAGCTTTAAAACCAACCAGAATATGAAAGAACAAAAGATCTCTGACATATCACTGTGTATCATGGTATGAGAACATGCTTTTATTTGTTTTAGCTGGTTTAGAAATGAAAAAAAAAAAAGAATTTCATATATGACATACATGAAAAAGTGTTAGGGTATGACGTCATTAACCCGCTCATTTGAATAAGGACTGGTCAAGAAATGTTTTCCGAAAAAAAAAAATGAAGTTTTAAAATATCATATCTTCCTTATTTCTTATCCAATACTTATAATTTCTATGTCTTCTGTAGGGAATATTTTTCTCTTTCTTTTGAAGTTTATTCATTTTTCCTCTTTAAATAATATGGCTGCGGGTAGCCCTACTACACTAAAATCTCTTGGTATTATGATTTCAATTGGATCGTTTATTCCTGGCCTTTTTACTCGAGAAATACCCAGGTTTTTCCATTTAATGGCAATTCCTAACCATTGTTTGCACTCAAATCACGTGCTTATATAAATGACACTTGAAAACGCTTAAGTACCCCTTGTCAAATTCTGGAGCCATGACGATATACATTATATTGCCATCAAAGTGTAATTAACAACATTAACCCGGAAGTGATTATAACACCATTAGTGGAAGGATGATGCCAAAGTGTACATAAATATTCTACATCTACTTTGACCGATTCGCCGATACTTATTTTTTCTTTGTTCCCTCAGTTATCTATATTAATCCTACCCAGTCCAACCCATCCATGCATAAACATGCATACGCATATCATACTCACGCATATCACACTGCGTGTACGCACAGACATACAAACACAATCTCATGTGAAACTCGGGGACATGTTGTATAGAGATTTTTAACATACACAGTACACATTCAAGTTGCTTTCTGTTCCCATTTCTCCTCGCCTGTCTGTCAGATGATGTTTAGACGTTTGCACAATCTTTTGTCATTTGTCGAGACCTCCTCCAAGATCAAATAAAGATCTCGATCCTGCGTTTCTTTTCTCTTGTCAAATCCCCACAGCTTTATCTCGAAAGTTAAATAATCAACCGTATTGTTTCTATTTCGACGAAGTCTCATGATATTTGCCAAGGTGGGAGAGCAGATTTAGCTCATCTGATGGGAGAACATAATTGACATGATAGGGAAGATAAGAATGAGAACAAGAATAATACATTGTATGACAAAAAAAATGTGCAATTAAATGGCTTTACAGAATGTCGTCATGCAAGCTATCGATCTCCGTGTGCACCTCGGCCTCATCAGCGAACGTCCAGGGGCTAATCGACGAAATGAGGTCTCGCTTTAGGGATATCGTCGCCGATGTCGATTACTTCAAACTCCCGTACAACGACATCGACAAGTTCTCCGTCGCAGACAGCGGCATTGATGTCATGCTCTTGTGCCACTCCATACACAACAGGCGGTTCGCCATCACGGACGTGACTGACGCCCTCTATCAAAAGTTTCTGCCTAAAGCAGCAAGAGTTGTGGGTAAGGTTTATTGCCACTTGATCTACTTTACTATCAGATGGTCTGCTTCCCAGTTTGCTTAATACCACTATGGCTAAACTCATTTAGTCTATTGTCAATTTCTTCTGATGCCCGTGTGGTCTAATCGTCACTTGGTCTAATACCCAGTTTGGCTAATTATCGTTCCATCTAATAATCAGATGGTCTAATCTTAATATCTCCTTAGGGTTCCCCCCCCCCCCCCACTGTGGTCTAATAAACTGTGGGTTATACAAAATGAGCATAGCCAACCTGGGAGTAGGCCAACTGGTAATGAGTCTAAGTGGAAATTAGACTAAATTGTCACTAGACGAACTGGTTGTAGACGAAACGGGATTAGACCATGTGGGTTGAGATTAAATGGCTATTGGACGAAGTGGGAGTAGACCATGATTGTGATAAATCACCGTGGGTAAGACGAACGATTTATAGATAATGTGATTTATTCGTCCTGGAAATGATGACACATATCAATTGTTATAGTGTATGTCGATGTGAACGGAAATAGATTATATTTGTTGTGCTCCAGTGATATCCATTAGGTTTAGTCAGTCTGTAAACGGTTTGATCTGCAGTTTTATATTTGCGCATATCCTCTGTTGTCCAGTATAGATACGACTTCTTTCTCTCGCGTTATTAGATGCGGACTATTTTATCATGAGTGTTCTCCATCTTTATGTCATTTTCTTTCTCATTTTTCCTTCTTCTTTCTGTCTCTGTCTTTACTGTTTTGGTTCTGTTTTCTGTCTTTTCGTTATGTATGGTCTCAATTATGAACGATACTCTTTACAACAATAATCCTCGAGAATTTGAGGAAATAAAGATCATGTCCACGATTATGAATATCTTGTTCATAAAATCCTGCCTTATTTACTGATTCTCGACTTCACTCGCCGTAGATCTTACTTTTACATCTCACGTCTGTTCTCCTTCAGAGTATCAATAAATATTGTTCCTTGCTGTCATTGGTTTTCTTATGTCTGATTGTGGCAGGAAAAAGCAGAGTTGGCGTGATAGTGCACGACATGCCCAAGGACAAGTTCGACCGACCCGACGTGTATGCCAGAGAAATGAATGTCTTCCGCAGACAGCAACCCAAGACGTTCAAAAATTCCGCGTTGGCGATGATCGCGGGAAAACTGGACTTTAAACCGGTGGAGATCATCCCCGATGACTGGGCGAGGCTGGAGGGGTTTGTGAGGGAGGCGTCATTACACTCAAGGCAGCAAACAGAAAGGGGCAATAATAAGTCACTCGACAGGCAATGTTTGATCGTCACCTTGGCTCTCATCGTCATTGCTCTGGTCGTTGGTTTAGTCTGCCACCTAATGCCGCCATCCAGGCTGGAATTCTCACCATTCAGAAATGATACGCAATGACCCCATGTGTTTCCGTTCACGTTAATGTGACCGCTGACTTGTACATTTTTTTCTTCCTATACATGTTATTATAACATTTCCGGTCTTATACGCAATCATCTTAATCCCCTCGTTAATGTGTGTGTGTGCGGTTTTCTTTGTGTGTGTGTGTTTTTGTTGCTGTTGATGTTGTTTTTATTTATGCTTTAAGATAAAGCTTATCTCCAAAAATGACCTGCTAATTGTAAACCACAAGTAATGTGTCTTTAAACGTCTGTAATATAAAGAGCACAACAATGTCAACATAATACATTATACAATGCCATATTTTTGTCTGTTCGCTAGTCATGCTTTTGCTCCTGGGTAGGAAAATAATGATGTAGATACCAAACGTGAAGAGTGAGACAATTCACAAGGTTAGAATAGCAGATATAAACGAACATCCAAATGTATAGGTTTTACCATTAAGACCTGTTGATTTTATTTGCATTCGTGCTGGTTATAATTATTGATGTCATTCCAACTTCAACGTTTTGCCTTAAAAAGAAGTTTTTTTGAACGTTTAATTGTGATGCAACTGTTGGCTCACAGACATACAGACACACACACACACAATATGTGCTTGTTTTATTGTTGCAGGGGTCTTATTGTTGTCTGTTTATTATCTCTTATCTTGACGAAGGATCCCATTTTACTTTCATTTTGATTTCGCACTAGCAAAACAATGATCCTATATATTATGCACTCCACTCCATGTATGAATTATCGTTATTATAATTAAAGAGTAAACTTTGCCAAAAGGAATGGTCGAGGCTTCTTCAAATAGAATGTGATATAAGAATGTTGCAAGGAACCTTGGCTAAACATGTTTTCATTGAGCGATGACATTGGTCGAATCCACCATGTATAAAATTTAATGATGTTAGCGGCTTGCTGTCATTTCTCACATGTACGAATTAAACGTGACCAGTATCATATTTGTGCAAACATGTGGAACTCTTTATGATCCTTGGCCAATTTATCACTACACTTATTCCACAACGTGTCTGCTAGCTGCACGTGCCCTGAACTCATCGAAGAGGCTTGCTTCACAGGTGACTGAAAAGGCAGTTTCACTGTGGAGACGCCCATTCCATTCCTGTAAATCAACTTTCGGTCGATTAGAACGTGCACAATGAATTTCCCGTCTGAATGTTGAGTTTCAAAAATTCGAATTTTGAAGTTAGATTTTTTTTAATCTAAAAGTTTGAGTCAGTGGCGGATCCAAGGGGGGCGCAACCGGCGCACGCCCCCCTTTATTTTTCGTTAAAAACAAAAGAAATAAAAAGAAAAAATATGAAATGAAACCCGGAAGTGGCACCATTACCAGAATTATTAGTCACGCCCCCCCCCCCCCTTTACAGAAGTTCTGGATCCGCCCCTGTGAATTTTACTTTGCTTTTGGCACGATTAAAGAACCTATACACCAACATCACTCTTGAATGATATTACTAAAAAGCAACATGAAACAAAACAATTTTGATTTTTGCGAGTACTTAAACACCTTTAAATTACACCACAATCTACAGTATGAGATGACAGCTAGTTTCCAAGAAAATGGGCAAGCAGGCTGTTTAATGAAGTTGCTGTTTTCTTGGCATCATTTTGCGCATGTCTTCAATGTTGTTTACGTTTGAGTCATATCATAACTGTGAAATTATATTCCTTCTTGCTCATTATATGAGCCATGAAGGTGCTCATGTGTTTGAATTAAGTTTCCATTGACTGACAACATGTTGGCAGTTACTGTATGTAGTATTGGCAGTTAGTATTGACAGGTAATAGTATTGACAGTTACTGTAGTATTAACAGTTATTGTCGTATTGACAGTTATTGTAGTATTGACATGCAACACATGCAGAATTGACAGATAATGACAGAAATTGTAGTATTGGCACTTACTGTAGTATTGATAGTTAATGAAGTATTGACATTTAATGTAGCATTGACAGATAATGTACTACGCCTAGTATTGCTTGTCAATGTTTTGCGTGTTTATTCAGGGGCGGATCTAGGAATTCCGTAAACACGGTAAAAGGGGGAGGGCGCAAGCAATATTTTGTGGTGCTCCTTCCGGGTTTCATCTCATTTTTTCTTTTTATTTATTTTGTTTTAAAAACAAATAAAGAGGGGGCGCCCCCATCCCCCTTTGGATCCGCCACTGCATGGTAGTAAAGGTTAATGTATAATGTTGACGGTCACTGCATGTAGTATTGACGATTAATGGTTAGCATTGACAGTTAAAGGGCTAGTACAGTTTTGGTGGAGATGAGAATTGGGCTTTTAACTTTTTTGCGAGATACCAAGAAAACACTTATGATATAGTACAGAACATACCATTTTGAGAGGAATTCAAAGTTTATTTGACGAATATCGGGTTTGGAATGACTGAAACATTCAAAAACAAAGTAAAACAAAGCGATCGTAATAAAGTGTGGGTACCACACTTTGTTAGAATCGCTCTTTTTTGATATCTCAGCCATTTCAAAATCAATTTTCATCAAATAAACGTTGAATTCCTCATAGAACTACATGTTCTTTCACATTTTATAAGAGGTTTCCCATTATCTCGCCAAAAAATGCTAGAAACCTGGAATAAGGTCTCAACCATAACTGTATACGATCCCTTTAATGTAGTATTGCATATCAGCTCACAGAGGTAGTTCCCACATAATGCTCTTTCCCCGCTCAACAAGATTACTAAGTATTTGTGGTGAACAGGAAATGCTTGCCATCTGGGCTATCACAAGCGACCCACCTTTGATCTGACTCCTTTCTTAATAATTGCCGTAATGTAGATAAGCTGTTAGTTTACCAGCCGCCTGGGTAATTAAAGGTCCAGTTTACCTTTGGGAACAGTGGTTTAAAAATTGTCAAGATATGACATTTAATGCATATGTGTAGGTCTGTTGTACCACAAAACATCCAATCATATATTATACAATTGCCACAATAAAGCCTGAAATATAAGGAGATATCTGTATTTTTCTCAATAAAAAATAACTGTAGATGGTTTAGTCTGGGAACAGTTTTATTATAACTATTGTTCACATTTTGTATATTTAACAGTACTTAACATCAATTTTACCAATTCAAGTTTTTACAGTGGTTGTTTCTAGGGTGCTGTTCGTTATTCCGAGGGGTCGTTAATCCGAAACACACAAATTCCCTATACCTAGAGGTTTGTTAAACCGAAAATGAAAAAGGGTTCGTTAATCCAAACATTTGTGGCGTTATTCCGAAGGTTCGTTATTCCGAAGATTCGTTCATTCGAAAATGAAATTCGGAAAAAACGATCCTTCGGAATAACGAATCTTCGGACTAAAGAGTCTTCGGAATAACGAACCTTCGGAATAACGAGCTGTAACCGTCTCTATCACTAACTCACATTTTAGAACTATTCTAAAGCACTAAAAAATGCTGGGTTTTTGTTTCATCTGCAAATAGTAGATTATGCTTTAAAGGTAACGTAATCCTGGAAGACTCGACCACGTAACTGACATAATTCAAGTAGGCCACATTGGCTATCGGATATAATCTTATCATTAATATTCGAGGAGAGTGGGGTAGGGTCAATAATTATCCTGGTCTTCCAAAGTTTAGTTGACATCTAGAGCATCCATCGTTAACTTGCTGGTTAGACCAATCATCCTCTCAACTCTCTCACATAAACTCGACCGTGAACACTTATGTGTATAATGTGAATAAAAATTATTATACAACACCTTAGAATGATGTCGAATTGTGATTGGCCAAGAACATGTCACATGACATTCAATAGAAAATACCTATCAAACTCATTGAGAGTGACAGCCGTGCAATAGTGCCCCTGGCATGGGCCTACTGCACGGCTCGAAGGGACTATAGCACGGCTTCGCGGGGAGCTAGTAATGCACGGCCGCTCACACTAGCAAAGCGCCAGCAAACTACGTGCTGGCCGGCTGCGCTGCCGGTATTAAGTCTCACAGACCAGGCGCGACGGAGTACTGCAACCATGTTAACGTGTACGCGCAGCTACTTTACCTAGCTAGTTGCATGTATTGCGGCCTTACCTACGGCTGTGTTTTTACTTTTGACTCTGATCTGCTACGTGGACCACAGTGATCCCAAAATCAAGACTTCATTTCAAGTTGAGAAACCGTAATTTGATTATTTTTCTGTGTTTTTATACAAAATCATTTTCGGAAATAGACAAAGTCTAGACCTTCTACTAGATCTACCGACATCTCAGATCGGCCTATAACGTTAGTGTAGAATGGGTATAGACCCTGCAGAGTTTGTGATTCCTGTGACTGTGTGGTCGAATCATGACGGGTGTTTGAAAGCAGTACACTGGGTGGTTTACAATTCTCGGCCTAATTGTTACATTTATTTTTGGGCCTTCCTGAGTTGGCAGTCACTAATTTTAGTACTGTGATTGTGGACAAGGTGTTGTATAAAACGAATAATTTATGATTTTGTTCGTGCATTGGGGCACGTAATATCGCACTCGGCGCGAGATTCGCCCCTGGTCTATTCAACATGGCGCTACGCGCCTTGTTGAATAGACCAGTGGCTTATCTCGCGCCTCGTGCGATATTCGTGCCCTAATGCACTCACAACTCCTAAATTATTCGTATAATAATTTACTTAAAACCCGGAATTGCTCATTGTCTATACAACGTTCGACCTGAAATCTGCCCAGATCAACAAACTCAACCACGCATATCATTATTGGGCAAATATACCCGTATACAACTACATAATAAATACACGCGCACAGACACACAGACACAGACACAGACACAGACACAGACACATACCCACACATATACATATATACATATATACATATATACACCTATCACATAATAAAATACACGCGCACAGACAGACAGACAGAGGCAGACACTCACACACACACACACGACACACACACACACACACACACACACACACACACACACACACATATATATATATATATATATATATATATATATATATATATTACATATACATATGTGTGTGTGTGTGTGTGTGTGTTATTGTGAGATATGAGAAAGGAAGGAGAAAACGGTGCGTAGCTTTGACATCATTATCCCTCTCCCTGTTCCTCCTTTTTCGGGAAAGTGCAAGAGTTGAAAAATTGGATGGTCTCCGCAGGGAATATAATGTGCATCAATCAAATTAATCTTTCTGCTGTTAAATATTTCATGCCAAAACTCGATAGGCAAAAAAAAACCCCCTCAAACATTATGCTCATTTTTTTCTTGTTTACTTGAATTTCTCATTTAGATAAGCTCAGTCCAAATCAAGCTTCCTGATTAGGTTACCCCAAAATAGCGATGCGAATACAATTTGTCTGTTTTGTTTGTTTGATTGATTGTTTTGTTTTGTTTTATTTCATTTCATTTCATTTCATTTTTTCTGTATGGTACAATACATTCAACTCTGATCACTTTCAGAAATAAACACATGATTTATAATAATTCATGGCTGATTTTGCACATGACAGGTAATCAAATCATTGTGACAAAGAACGAAGACATAATGATAATAAATAAAAAGTCAAGGTACCATACAGGAGGATGTTTTATTTTGTTTTATCTTTGCCATCAGTGGCCTTCCCTGTGATGTTAAAGAATTTTTGCTTCTTTCGTTTGTTTGTTTGTTTGTCTGTTTTATCTTTGCCATTGGCCTTTGATCCGTCTGTCTCATCTGAATTAATGTTTCGATGTTATTTCTTTGCCCCTTTTGAGGGGTTCCCTCATGGTATCCTTCTTTTATTCTCCATCAGAAACCTTTTTTTTTATCATCGGAATATTTTAATAAAATCACCCCGTTATGCTTCCACCCTTTCCTTCTCTTGGTGATCAGGAGTGGGACAAGCTGAACTATCCCCTTCACCTCCCTCTCCCCTCAGTGGGGGGGGGGGGGGGGGGGGATGGTGGCATCATCGGGGAACGTTGTGTTTTCCGCTGACACATTTCTATCTTTGTCGTAGGACTTAGGGTCCTCCGTCATCAATCGTCCTGTGTGTCTCTTATAGCAAAGATCGAATTAGGACGTGTCTTGTACATGTATTTCCTTTCCATTCATCCCAACCACAATTTTTCTACGAGGAGGAAAGGCTTTATAATACTGTACCTTAATTGTTTCTTTTTTAATATCATTAATATGACAATAATAATAATAATGATGATGATGATAATGATAATAATAAAAATGATAAAAACAATAAGAATAATAATAATATTAATGTTTACTTCCATATAGCGCAACAATGCATCAAAAAGATGCTCATAGCGATTTTAAGCTTTAAGGTTAAGAATTAAAAGAAAAAGAAGAAGAAGAAGACATTTACACGCACGTACAGACTGAAAAACAGACAGGCAATTGATTACCTTCTTTCAGTACAGTAAAACGTTTTATCGACACGACGAACGTTTGTTTATTAAAAAAAAAAAAAAAATCCGTAAACGGTCGGAAGTAGGCTAGGAATAGGTTGGGATTCCCCGAGATCGCATTCCCACTGATAGAATACGACTGAAATCAGGAACTGCCTCTCACAATTTTATGTCGGCTATTGTCACATTATAGCTTCTAGAAAACGAACTGTAGGAGTGGAATCATAATTGCTTTTCTTGCATACAATGGCGGACCGTATTACTCAAGAAACTACGCCAGAGTCGGAGGAAATACAGGTAAGCCAGTCGAACTCAGGCACTGTCGCTGATCACTGGGTGTAACTTTATGAGAAGTTATACGTTCTATGCTCATATTACAAGACCATTGTTCTTTGATCATATGATTGTCCTTAATTCTGTTCCGAAAGGAGCCTCGCCACTGCATAATACCATGGACTGGGTAGTAGGTCCATGATGATAGGAAGATATATAGCCATTGTGTGTGTGAACACGTGTGTGTATTTGTTTTTTTTGTTTTGTTTTGTTTCAGCTGTCATTTTACACAATAATAAACAATATCACCGTCATTTGTAGTAGGCCTAAAGTGCATGTAAGATTGAGAAGGGAGAGAGGGATAAGTTTGTATTAACATGAAGTATATATGGATATATCAGTGCAGATAATGTACCGCGTAGATATCACGTTGAAGTGAATGCGTTTCTCGGCTTGAAGTGCTTGCAGCAATGCAATCACAATGAATTCACTTGAGTCACTGCCGAAGTTACTTTCACTCTCATGATCCATTCATCTCCACTCAAAGACCTCAGGGGTGTTTTATAAAGCTAATCGTAAAGTTACGAACGACTTACGAGTTACTGGTGATCAGTTCTTGTGCCTAAATTATGGAAATTCTGATAAGTATAGCACATCAGAACTGATCACCAGTTGCTTGTTAGTTGTTCGTAACTTTACGAACAGCTTTATGAAACAGGGCCCAGGTCATCTACAGAGTTGATTTATTGGGACGTTGATCTTCGCAAACAGTTACATGAAAACAAAATATCTCATTTTGAGTGAAGAGCTACCGTAGTTGCCGAATGTTCTAAAAACATGAGAAGCTGATGATCCCCTTTAATAATAACCATTCCCAGGAAAGAGAGATGGAGAAAAAGGGAGGGAGATAAAGTGAAAGAGGTAAATATGGGTGAGCTGAAGGGAGTGACTGTCGTCCACGAATTATGAATTAATGATCTGTGCAGCTGCATGTAGCAGTTGTGTTTACAAAATCTTTTGTCGGTTTGTGTGTTTAAAGGGATGGTATAATTTTGGTTGAGATGGGGGATTCAGATCTTAACGTCGTAAGAGATATAGTGAAACCGCCTATGACATATGAAAGAGCATACACTGAAAATTCGTTTTGAAATGGCTGATACATGTACATATATCCAAAAACAGAATATGATAAAGTGCTCCTAAGAAAAGGCGGGTCAGAAATTTTGACATAGGACTCTTCATTAACTGTTATGTCTGGATATCTCATCCATTTTGAAATCAATTGTCATCAATTTAAGCTTGAATACCTTTTAGAATTCTATGTTCTTTCCAAGCGGCCTCTCATTGTCTCACAAAAAGGTTGAAAACCTAAAGTTCCATCTCAACCAAAACTATACCAGTGCCCTGTTGCATAAAACCTTTACCGCTGGACTTACCGCTCCTTTCTAGCGGTAAGTCTTCAAATTAGCGGTAAAGCTTATAATCCTTGATGCTGATTGGCTGTGACGCATAATTTTGACGGTAGTTACCATTGAAATTCAACGGTAAGTTTTATGCAACGGGCCACTGCCCTCTAACTGTCTACGTCTTCCATTTCCAGATGCAATCATCGCAATTACCGGGGAAAAGTAATAAGTCACAAGATTAGAATGGTTACGATAAACAATATATATATATATATATATATATATATATATATATATATATATATATATATATATTTCAAATGTATGTATACATATATATATATATATATATATATATATATATATGCATTACTTTATCATGGTTATATAGGTTCTCCTAACAGAATGACGAACTATTGCTTCCTTTTCGCAAATTGTACTTGCTTATGTTAATTTAAGCATCATGACACCCTCGAAATGCAAGAAAGGGTGTTAAATTGCTAATGAACGGTCAAGACAAACAGTCCTTCAGAACATTACACACCTTTCATTTACTTTTCCTATATTTTGGTTCTCTTTTTTTTTCGAGCAGGCAAACATGTCTGTTGGAAAGACACAGGAAAAGAAGAAGAAAAAGAAGAAGAGAGTGAAAGTCACCGTTGGCACTACAGGCGGCTCAGAACTAATTGCAGGCCTCATAGCATTACTTCGAAGCATGGACGATGTTGTAAAGAGTGTCAACTTCAGAGAGATACCCTACAACATCGCCGACATGGAGCAGCTCCAGTTCAGTGACGTGGGTGTGTTCATTCTCTGTCATTCCATCAACAACAGGCGGCTGTCTATCACTGATGTCACAGATGCTCTCTATGATCGATTACTGAGGAGAGCTCGTCGTAAACTAGGTACGAAAATGCCTTTAAAATAATTTTGATGATACTTGGCAGAATGGTACTTAAACTGCTTTTGTATATCTCGTGAGGAAAATAATCCAACTTTCTCCGTACCGAACTATAATCAACCATTTATCTGTAACTCAGATGAAAATGAAAAGAAGAAGTGAAAATGATAAAATCCCTAATTTTATGAAGTTTATTAGGCCAACTTGAAAATAATTTGTTTCACTTGAAATCTACTTTAAAGAAAAAACAACCAAAAGATAACCACAGATAAAGGAACGATACAAGGAAAAGAAAAAAATTCTCCACAGTTTTTCGTTTTGGTAGAATAATGAGTGAGCATGCACAAAGCTTACCTCCTTTAGAAGGCAAGAGGAATGGTATTACCCTAACGGCTAATCATGTAAGTTCCAAATGATTGTGCACTTTTCATAATTATGACACTTGTTGAATCTTATTTATATTTTCTCCATCATCCAGCGACCATAACATGACGGACTGCTATAGTCTTCATATTCATAGCGATATTCAGTCGTCCAAATCTGTTTAAAAAAAAGAAGAAACCCATTAAAAGAAGACCAGGGTGTAAATCAACGATTAAACGAGATTTGATAAACATGACTTTTGTTTGTTTGTTTAGTTGGTTGGTTGTTTTTTTGTTTGTTTGTTTGTTTTTTTGCAAATGATTAGTGAGGTTTTGTCGTTGTGTTGCTAGTAAAAGGTATGTATCTAAATATGCTTGAACGTAGCCTCAAGATCGGCTGCATAAAATCAAATGTACAGGAAAATGCAATGAAAATGTGATGTAATGACAAAATGAAAATAAGCAGATACAGTATTGCCAACCCAACTGAAAATAACGTGAAACTTTACACCGGCACCGTGGAAACTCGAAAGTGCGCAGAATCCATACTGAAGAAAAGGCATGCCTATACATTTATTCGATATTTTAGTTTGTCTATCTAATGTGTGTACTCATTCAGAGCCTGATCATACTTCTGCAATCGAAATAGCATACTAACTATGCGAAAACAGCAGTACCAGCAGCAACAACAGCAACAACTATATGATATCAAAATATCACTTTTCGGATTTTACATTTGATACATTAACTTGGAATAGATAAGAAATGAGGTGAACTAAAGGTTCCGTCAATCAGCACAATATACTTTTATATTAGCCTGATCGCATGCAGTGACACTACGCAAGGCATGCGCCCGCATAGAAGCCGTCTGCATGCAGTAAATAGTAACTTTTCCGGTACAATTTATTGGAAAATTTCTAACGTATTTTAATCAAATACGTATTACAGAGCAAAATTTAGACTTGGCAACAAGGAAAATGACATGAAACAAATATTTTCTGTTTTTGCAGTGTAGAAAATGAATTTGCAAGACCCGCCTCACAAAAAACTAGCCGATCTTTCCAACCATGTACCAATCCACAGTCTCTATTATAATACATGTATACGCGAGTGTACTCTGTGACACTCAAAATCAGGCAGGAAATATTCTTCATTTTCATTTCCTTCTTTTGTTGTTGTTGTTGTTAGGCAAGAGCAAGATGAACATCGTCGCTTACGACTTCAAATCAAATGATCTTCAAGCCGATGCTCTCGCAACCAAATTGGAATCGTTTAAGATCCAGCAGCCAACGGCATGCAGGAAAACGTCGGCTGTGGTGTTTGCCGGACAGTGTGCTTCGTCACCCCCGGAGCTCCCGCAGGATCAGCTCGAAAAACTCCAGAGCAGCTTGCAGGCAGCAGCGTCTCCGCCCTTGCGAGAAAAAGTTGCAGTTTTCTTTAACAACATTCGTCCTACAGTGTCTTGCGGCTCTTCCCGTCATTAGAGTTATTTTATGCGTCCTATATGGCGCATGAATTAAAAAAAAAGAAGAAAGGTGTAGGAGCCTTATTGTTCAATATTGTCGAATCTGTATAAATATACATTTTTCTGCCACCTGATTGCCTGTTTCTGAGGCAATTTGCCTTATAGTTTTGTCCATTATACTTTTTGCTACTGTTTATGACATTGTATGATGGGACTGCATTCTACAAGCCAGAATAATCTTTAAGAGTTCCCTCCGTTTCTGACAACCTTTCCTTCATAACAATCTGCCTGTCCATGATTACATTCTCGCAAACTATATTTTCTTTATTAAAAAAAAAAGAAGATATGAGCTGTGTTGATTCGTAAGGATATGCAAATGTTATTGTACTTTATACTTTTGTTGGAAATGAAATGAAGTGAAGTGAGGTGAGATGGACAATATATTTTTGATTTTAAAAATAATTGCAAGTAGTAAGTGTTGTGTATAGGTAGGCTGTAAACTTTTTGTGATGTTAGGTACACGAGCAAACATCTGTTTGATTATCATTCCAGCTTATTAAACTTTGAGTTATATCGTCATATTACATGAACTACATCGGTAAATTTAGTCAACTGGACTTACTTGTAATTTGGACTAGCGAAGTTTCACGTCTTTTCCGAGACGCTTCATCAGGCCGACTGATCTGCTATTGGCTGTTGACCCGTAACAGGGTCGGGGAATTTCGGATTGTAGGCTCCGGCTTAGTCTGGCTTCCAGACCCTCTGCCCATACTATTTCGCTATTCATGATATTGACGCCCTCAACGTCGAAAACTAGTATAGTTTAAGTTGAGTTGATGCGGCAAAGGCGGCGACTTCGTTTTTTAAAGTAAAATAGACTCTTTGACTCCCCGCTCGAACCACCGTGCCTCGCGATCTAAGATGACAACGTCCATGTTGTCAAAGGTGTGGTTATCACCGTTCATATGGGAGTATACGGCAGAGTCTCAACATCCAGACGACCTAGCTCGTCTGTGCTGCTTTGTCTCTCCTATGTACAGCTCTTCACACTCGTCATCCTTGCATTGGATAGCATTTACCGATTTACCAAATATATTCATGTGATACTTTACCTGGATGACTGAGAACATTCACAGACATATCCTCATATTACAGTTTATATCTTAATACAAATCTTACGTTGTTCTTGTGACCTTATAAATGCTGCAAACTTTTTCAGAAAAATGCCCTTCCAACATCCCACGAATATGAGCTGACTGATGCTGCATGGCGACGGGTTCAATGAATTTTACATAATTACATGACAGGGTTAGAATTACAATGTAAAATGGATGAGATGGATTGGCCAAGGAAGTTGGGAAATTGATGTTCCAAGTGACTATGATTATTCATAACAGATGTCACTTTTCTATAGGGATGCCCAAAAGAACTCCATAAGTTCACTGTGTATGTGTGTCTGTGTGTGTGTGTTTGATCTCAGTGCTTGATGCTGTCGTGTTTCTGACCAATGTTAAGTTTCATTTTCCATCGTGACATAATTCCGAATATATTTTGCTTGTATATATTCATGTAATGAAATGGAATTTCCCCCGAATGATAAATAAGCAAAACATTTTCTTTCCAATCCAGAAATATCTGCAAAAGTGTAAATCAGCGAAGTATGTTACGAGAGTGATGAATCTGTAGCCTCCTAGAAAACCGATAATATCCCTTTTCGCTTGATTTCAACAAATTAAATCTTCAAGAATAGTTCTTTACAAGTTACTAGTAGTATGTTAGATTATGCTCGGGCGCGTCCAGTTGAGTAATTTGATTTTCATATCATTAGTCTTTGCCCAATTTCTGTTCGCACATCCCTTTGTATTGAACATTATATAATACAGCTCACCTTGTTCAAGAAGGGATGGCGAAAAAAAGTAATTACCATCATCAAGACATATTTTTCTTAGAAAGTGTCTGGTCATTATGAAATGAAATTTGAATCAATTGTCTTCCTGTACTCTGTTAGGCAGATCCAATTTGGCACATACTTCAAACACTTTTGAACGTGAATGCAAGGGAAATAAAAACGCTGCGACTGGTTTGCTTTATCGTAATCATTTCGTTCTATTTTTAAGGAGCATCCAATCATTGGGGACGAAGCAGTTGGTACATGTGTATAGCTTGACAGATCACTAATTAAGAATTTCAGCTGAGATTGTTTGGTTCTGTGTTTGTTGGGCAATAATGGCACAATCTTATGATGCCTGTTCGCATGTCTGTATACAGCTTGGTATAAGCGTGTGTTTGATTGTAAATGAAGTTACACTCTGTCAGTGATAATGGTGGAGATAGATACATGATTGCCCTTCTGCCACTTAGTTGATCGAAGTGAAATATGAAAGGGGAATATGAGTCACACTTCACAGTTGGCGCCTTAAAAAATGAATAAAAACAAAAACCGCGGTGGAATATCTGATTATGAAAATGGTCATGAAAAAACGGCATGTATGCATGACGTCCCCGTCCCCCCCCCCCCTCCTCATTGTTGCCTTTGTATCATGGTCCTTTGTCTCTCTTGTTTTCGTCATTTAAGTCTGAGTTCACGTCCCCGTCATCGTCGATGTCCATTCATATTTTATGTTACTCTATTTTTGTCTACGTCTTAGTCCCTGTCCTTCTTGTCCTTGCCTGTATCTTCATCTCTCATAATTCCATACATTACTACATTATTTATAATGCCAAGCACCTGCCAAGGGCACACCCACCGCAAGTTCCTTACTTTAGGAAGGTGTCTCCAAAATATTCAAAATTATCGCATTGTTATTCGTACTTAATATACATGTCTGACAGCTGGAAATAAATATCATTTAACTGAACTAAACTGATCTTTTCAAACTTACAGTCTGCGATTATTCTTGAGTGACTTAATCTATGTCCGCAGGGTGTGTTGAATGTGTTTCCATATGAGGTGATGATGAGGTAGCCTCAATTATTATCTCACTTTGATAACGGTAAAAATGAATTATACATCACTAACGAGGAAACGGAATAGGCAATCAGGAGCATGAATAAACTGTATAACTAACCGACCACTATTCAGTTATTCAACCAGGAATAACATCATATTTTAGACTTAAATGAAAGAAACATTAAATTTTCTTCATTTTTTATACACGATCAATGGAAAGTTGTGAGGTTATGACATGGTCAGCTCACTCATTTGCATATTCATATCCACTGTACAAGAATTGTTTTGCAGAAATATGCAAAATTTCAAAATTTAATAACTTCCTTATTAATTATAATTCATTGCACAACGATAATATATGATAAGAAATTATTTGAACAATATACTGCTAAATATGAAATCTCCGCATTGCCCACAGTATCAGAGTTTGCATAAAGCCATCTGAATGATTGACACCCGTAAGTAACGAGTGCAATAGAAAAGCAATACCTAGGTATGAAATGTGAATCATGCACCGATTCAGAACTTGTGACTTCATAATTGTTTGACATCATGGTTGTGTTAGGAATTGGTTAAGGCCTATATTATTTCCTTTGATATTGCAGGAAATCATTTTGCTGACGGGATCGCAGTGCACAATGAAACGTTATTGCCATGCTTGCATTTCACCAATATGCTCAGTTTAAAATTTAGCCGACCACCATAAACTATCCAAAGAGTTACAACACACAACAAACTCGTGACTTTTGACGGGCACATGATCCTCTATAAATAAATCCTATAGCTCTCACTCCTTTGTGTTCTCAACTAGGTATACTTTGATCTTTTGAAATTCTATGTCATCTCTTTATCTAGTGTCTCAGTGGATTGTGGATCCGTCTCTGTACGTCATAGCGTATGTGTGTGTGTGTGTGTTTGTGTGTTTGTTTGTGACTCGCGTGTGTTTTCCTTTTTTGTCTATAAAGCCGTCATTTTCCTTTGATGGAGTAAAACTGTTCTATATTGCTATACCTAAAGTTGTTAATAGCTGTTGGTCGTGGTGAGCTTACATACAAATTACCTATGCATTAACAGACGTAGAAACAGACAGAGAAAAGATTGACAATCATTCAAAGACCCGCACAAAATAACCTTTATCATGATAGAACGTTGTAGTGTGGAAACAGCACTTGTAGATAAATGAAAACTGCGGCGTCATTGAATATTTACTGACCTTCGGGGCAAATTCAGGATTTGCTTATGTCATCGGTGCTTATATTATTATAGTGCATTTAGCCTCATGCACTACATAGACTCTATATAACAGGCATAGATGGTTCCTTATTATGCACCTCTCTATCTACCTATCCATCCATCTATCTATCTATCTATCTATCTATCTATCTATCTATCTACAATATCTGTATATGCATAAAGTATATATTATACACAGTGTAATCCAATACACGTAATTTTTATTGTTTATTATTTATCATTTTCATCATTATTGTAAATGCTACTATACTTGGTGATTGCTTTTGATCAGATACCTCTTTGCGTCTTCTGAAAATACGTCTAAATACCTCTAAGCTCATAACCCTGCATCCACCGGATTGATTTCTTAACCGTATTTCCTGCCCAGACAAAACGCAATACCGACAATTCATAACTATTTTTATAACGTACATTTCCCGTTTAGATTATTGTGGTCCAAGCCAAGCCATGAATTCTCGCTATCGCCAATGACGTAAAAAATACCAGGATGTGGCTTTTTCGTCAAGATTTCGTGCACTTGGTAGCAAGGGCACTTCCGGCGCGGGGCATATTTGCACAACGCTAGCGTGCGCGTACGTGTACCTTACCTACAGCGCAGCGCCGACCACGGATACTAGTACAGTAGGCCGCTGTACCGCCCGAGCCAGCGAGTGGCCAGGCCTGTCAAACTTGTACACTGTAGTCCCCGCCGCCGCCGGCGGCCGGCCTTGCATTTATAAGCAGGCACCACTGCACGCAGCGCATAAGCTAACACATACCGGTACAGCGTACTGCAGCTTGATCATGCGATCGATGTGCACATCACAGATCAGTCATCTCTGCATACGCTGAAAATATGCTGGAAAATATTCACCCACCTGGATATATAGTATAATATCGTCATGGAATGCCCATCTTTTTTTTTAATTTGTTCTCTGTCGAAATGTCGCGAACTCAATCGGGAACGAACAGTGATCTCGAACTTATCCTGTCTCCGAAGCAACTTCTTCCAAGTAAGTACGTACAATGTACGTAGGCACTAGGCCTATATTATCTAGTGCTACTACCACTACTAGTAAGTCGCGCGTGCACGTACTGCGCTGTGGAGTCACCCGTAAACTTCACCCACGCGGCCACGTCACAACTCGCATGCCAGTAAGGGTCCTATTTCTGCAGATTTTTTTTTTTCGTTTATTGTCGTGCGAACAACACATGGTAGCTTCGCAGCAACAACCAATAGTCGTATTAACAGCAATTTCTTAAGAATGGAGAAATTTCAAATCATATTAAAGCTGTAATTCAAGTCGAGAAAACCGGAAGTACACGTAGAATACAGTCGGTTGTGTGTGTAAATAGCATTAGTCACGTATCACGCGCGTACGAACGGAAGTGACTTTGCTACCGGACTATCCCATAATGCACCGTAAATGACGCTTAAATCAACATCCGGGTACTTTTTACGTCATTGGCGATAGCGAGAATTGTCGAGCTGATATGCTGGTTTCCAGCAGATCTATGCATGTCGAAACTTACAATTTCAGCAATAGCCTATGTTTACACATGACAAAGTTATGTGGAAACAGCATATTTCGTATATAGATAAGTAACCTAACACGGTTGCAATGTAAGCTAGGGATAGACTGCTATGAACGTGTGCCCTTTCGAACTGAGCGGACACTGGTAGAAATCAGTCCATCAGTGAAACATCCGGTAAACTATTTTCAATCAGACAAAATGGCTGGTCGTTTCCATCCAAATACTCCGCTACTTCAGAAGGAAACAGGGGTAAGTAGTTCGAATAATATAGTCACACTGACTTCATTTTGAGGATAGATCCTTTAAGCATAAGAGGGTGGAATTGTCCTCTTGTATAAACAAGTATAGAAAGGCACATTTACGTATTGCGAGGCTATTTGTTTCACGACTGCATTATACATACAGGCTACTCTTCGCAGAAATGCGAACAGCGTGTGCTTTTCAATCATGTATATGATAATAAGTGTGAGGGTACGGGGGTAATTGCCCTAGACCCATTTATCAGTGCTATTTGTAGTAACATACCCAAAACTGAGGGATAAGAGAAGTAATAGCTCGTCTAGTTTAACGCTATGTAATGTGTTTGTACATTAAGTTGATGTTGTGTTATTCATCACGACTTATCTCATCAAAATAGTCACTTACACAGCCATCCCACTCGACGATCTAATGAATTCTATCTCCCTCTCATGAGAACTATAAGTATGCATATCTAAAACAAAGTTGTTTATATTTATTTGATTTCCGTTTTATTTCAACAGGGTAGCCCTTTTAGTTAAAAGACTGCTCTACCAAGGGACCCTGCATAATAAGAAGATACAACAATATAATACACAACATTACAATCAAAACAAACGTACACATTATCAACCATATAATAACAAGAAAAAGGAATAATGTAACAAAATTACACTATAACAAAAATACAATAGGAATGAGAAAGAGACCGAGAGAAATACAATACACGAGTTAAAAACAAGTACAACAAAAACAACAGCAAAACAAAATACTGATGTGTCACTTTCCGGTGTTACAGAAATAAACATATATTGTGTTCTGTTTATCCAAAAACTACAAACAGTGTGTGCATTCTAATCATGTCATGATAATGCACGATTATATTGGACCCAGCTTTTGGAATGGCTTAAATAACAATAAGGTAAATCTTCATAAATCCAGTATACATTTGAATATAAACTAAACAGTTTTCTAGAAATAACATTAGATAATCGTGATAATCAAATCGCTTATGTAATAGCCCTCGTACACGTATAGTCACCTGTTTGGAGCAACGTGTTCACTAACCGCTCTCCCTTTCTTCTCTGTGTTTTCTCCTTTTACCGTGTTCTTCGTTGTGTTATAATGTCTCTGTGTTCTTTAACTGTTCTTGCTGTATACTGAAAAGACGTGGACACTCGTGGACAATGATTTTACCTAAACTATTGTATGTGGGCATTTTCCTTTTTTGGGGGCGGGGGGGGGGATCAACTTCTTCTCCTTCTTTGTATTCCTTTAAGCGTAAGTTGAAATCCTTTCTGTTAAACCCTCTCTGACAACCATCAATCAGTTAATCTCTGAACTCATTAATTCATGAAATAGCCATCATATTCTTTACACGGCTGTATGCAACCACCGGCTGTTTAAAGCATTTTTTCAATTCCCTCTTCAATTCCCTCTTTCGTTTCTTTGATCAGCATGTAGGCATTCTCTTTCTTCCTTCCTTCCTTCCTTCCTTCCATTTTCCACCTTTCTGTCGAGTCGTGTCATGTTATTGTGTGTCTCATGTTTTGTTCCGTCTTGTTTGAATTATACTTGTGTTAAGCATAAACAAATAAGTATTTCGTTAGAGTTTCTTGAGTGGTTCACAATCTACAAGCTTGCTTTTTAGTGGACCTCTCAGTTCTCCTTTATTTCCCAACTGAAACATAGACTTGTATTATTTTGCGTATATATGCATATATATGTAACTATATTATTGTATCATTTGATATCATTTCCAGGTTGTGTGTATACGATTGTGATAATAACCTAATTCATACTGTGTTGTGTTCTGTTGGAAAAAGGAGAATGAAATAAAATGAAATGAAATGAAATGAAATGAAATCAACTGTGTTTGTGTGTATGTATTGTTGTTTTTGTTACCATATTTTCTTGGTACACACGACTCGATGAATAGTGTCTATGCCATATCATTGATATCTTCCATCATGCTCTATCGTTGCATAGCCTGGATTTGGAAATATATTGGATAGATTATATTATTTGCCTATTGCCTATCGAGAGATCCACGTCTTTTCAGTATAGAACACTCCTTTCCATGCATTGCAAAATATACTTTTCTTTTACTCTTGCAAAGTATGCATTGTTTCTCTCATTGATTAATTTATCATTTATCATTAATTTATCATTCCGATAACAACCTGGGAAATAAAGGAGAACTGAGAGGTCCACTAAAAAGCAAGCTTGTAGATTGTGAACCACTCAAGAAACTCTAACGAAATATTTATTTGTTTATGCTTAACACAAGTATAATTCATTTTCGGATTAACGAATCTCCGGAATAACGAACCTTCGGTAAAACGCCAAAAATGTTCGGAATAACGAACCCTTTTTCATTTCCGGATAAACGAACCTTTAGGTATAGGTAATTTGGGTGTTTCTGATTAACGACCCTTCGGAATAACGAACCTTCGAAATAGCGACCCTTCGGAATAACGAACAGCACTCGGTATGGTTTGGTTTACCCCATAAAACAAGACCTGGAATAGCAGTTCTCCCAAACGAGAGATGATCTAATGTCACGAGACCTTAGAAATTCAGGCAATCGGATGTATCACTTAGCAGTCATTGTGTACAGCCTTGTGGAACAATGCAGTTTTCATTTCCCTCCATTTCGATTCCTTTTGTCTTGCAAAGAAAGTGGCAGTCACCGTTGGCACTCTTGGCAACTCAGAACATGTGGAAGGCCTCATAGAATTACTTCGAAGCATGACACACGTTGTAAGGAGTGTTGACTTCAAAGAGATCCCTTACAACGTCGCCGACATGGACCAGGTCAAGTTCAATGATGTGGACGTGTTCATTCTCTGCCATTCCATCAACAACAGACGGTTGTCAATCACTGACGTCACAGATGCTCTCTATGATCGATTACTTAGGAGAGCTCGTGGTGCCCTTGGTACTAATTAATGTTTTAATATGAGTTTGATGGTATGATACTTGGCAGCACAATATATTATCCTTTATTTCTGTAATACCTATTTGTGATGAAAACAGCAATTCTGTCCATATCGGACCCAGGTGTGCCATCCTATACGGTCAATTATTGTTATTCGTCTTTTCAGACAGGAATTTTAAAAAATGAAGAAAAAAAAATATCACGTTCATGAGGAAAAAAGTCGAAGGTAATTTGGAAACTCTACTTCAAGAAATATACATTTTCCCAGTGAATTCATCATTGCGTCATCTTAAAGTTCCTATTCCGAGCATACAATTTCGCGCATTCCACGCTCGCAGCACTGAATCAAATTCTTAATCCGGTCATTCAAATTCACCATTGGAGCATCTTATTGTTCATTTGCGTCATTCATATTTAAGATGGGGCATGCATTTTAGGAACGATCATTCAAATTCAAATCTCATCGATCATCAAAAATTCGGGAAAAGGCAACAATGTTTCAAATAAGTGCATTCAGTTTATAAGAAGTCTTGCATTTAATACTTTGAGGCCAAGTATAATGTGTGTCTTTCACTCAGCTTTGCATAGACTTGGGGTTCGTGATGAAGATTATCTATTTTGCCGTGGATAGGTCCACCTGTTCATACCAAGATGTTATATTCACTAGGGTAAAATGCCAGCTAACGCGGACGCTACATACAGGCACATACGTACAAACGAGCATATTATGTTCCGAGAGAAACAATTCAGACTATTGCTGAATGCGGCCAGTCACATAAACGAAGAATACGCGACTTAAAGAAGTCTAATAAGATCAAAGCAAAATGTTCCAAGCATTGTCGGCTCAAATTTGACTGTCAAAATGAAATGCGCGAGGAAATGCATGGAAAACTTGATGTCATGACAATATCAAAATAAATGGTTATTACCATCCCATCAGGAAAGAATAATCTTTATACCCGTACTGGAAATTCGAAAGTGAGCACAATTTACTCAAGAAGCAGACGCACGTCTTGTTCTTCGACATGTTCGACATCTTAGTTTGTGAAATGCTACTCTTGTAAGGCTTATCGTACTCCTGATACAAAAACACCATGGTCAGGGTGGTATGAGTGTAACGTACACAAATATTAAATCGTCGAATTTCGTCTTCATACGTCGTTTCAGAACAGGTAGGACACAGGGTGAGCTACAGATTTCCGCATAATCGACATGCAATATACTTACTGTGTATACCATGGAACTATGAAAGAATGTCTTTCTTTGATCCATCGTCACCGCCGCCACTGATAATGTGCGTATTGACGAGTACATTCAGATGTTTGGACAATGACGATTGTGCCATCGTGCGTCGTCGTTGACAAAAGGTCTGTTTTCCTTGTCTCGGTCTTGTTTAGCTGAGGTGATTTTTCAGACTAAACTGTCTGTTTGAATAAACACCAATGATAGGGAGCAGCAAACCTCAAAACATGAAATATTTTGTGTGACAAAAATAATAATAATTACTGAAGTGGACACTTGGAGACACGCATCCCGCATGTAACGTTGTTTGGTTTCGTTGATGGTAGGCCATACATTCGTCTACCGTTACTGTCCATGTTTACTCTGAAACAATGTGCGAAAAATTGCGAAACTTATATTATGAATCACAATCAATTTGCCAAAATGTTTGCTATTCGTTTGTTAGGTAAGTCCATGCTTATACGTTATGTATACTCATTACATACTCTGTGATAGGCACTCAATCACCTATCTATGTTTTTTTTTTTTCTTTATATGTTTTATTGATTTCATCTATTGGCATACAAACATAAATCATTTCCAATTATGGTATACAAATAACACAAACAAGAAAAATAAGTTTGCGAAAAAAAGAAAGAGAGAAAAAGAGAAAAAAGGCAGCAAAGTAAAGGTACCAGTCGGCAAAGGTGCAGACAGCAATATAACAAGAGTATTTGAAAGTTAACAGGATAAATATATAAGATATTTATCCAATCACCTATCTATGTTCCTGACATTATAATGTTTTCTTCTTCTTCTTCTTGGCCAGGTAAGAGAAAGGTGAACATTGTCCTATACGACTTTAAGTCAAATGAACTTCAAGACAATGTCCTTGCTCTCAAACTGAGTGATTTGGAGAGAAGTCAACCAACGGCGTGTGACATATCATCAGCTATAGTGTTTGCCGGAAAGTGTAATTCAGCACCACCTGAGCTTCCGCAGGATCAACGTGAGAAACTCCAGAGCAGCTTGGAGGTAGCAGCCCGGCGAGAAACATGCTGTTGTCACATTTTGTAAAAGTAACGACTTTCACAGGTTTCTTTGGTCACTGCCGCATCTGCTCGAGAACGGGGAACATTTTCTGTGACAACGAATATTGATTTTGCTTTCACAAATGCGTGATTATCCCATTGTCGCCTCCGCATTTCATTTTGGGTCTTTGACCCTTCCAAAGCCCAAAGGGGGGGGGGGGGGGGGTGTGATGGCACATTGTGCCCCCCATATAACTTTGTTATTGTTTCATGTTTCATCGTATCAATATTTGACGCATGGGTAGAGCAACTCACACTCTACATGACCGAATATTTGAACTTTTTGAAGGTCACCCATAGAGGGCGCTATTTACCAAAATAAAGAGATACATAGGAAATAATATTATGCTTTAAAAAAACCCCATGATTTTCCTTTATAGTTTCTCTATCCCCAATATGTATGTCTTATCGTAGACCAATATTTTTCACATTTGCCACAAATGATGGGCAAGTCAAAGCTCATTATTTGTTATGGTTGAAATTCCTCAAGGTCATCACATGGGGGCGCTATTCATAACCAAATAAGGAAATACATTATGAGATTATGATATATTGTTTGGGATAGGTACATGCATAGTTATCATATTTCATATTCCCATAATTCGATTATTGGAATTTTAAGTCTGCAGATTGATAATGTGATAAACAAATGATATTAGATGTATAACTTGGGTGAAGGAACCAAAATGACACAAAATACAAAAATGGAAAATACTCTTATTTTCAAGTATCTCTATTACATTTATTGTGTTATGCCGTTGTCACAGAAAAACAAAGGAAATAATAGGAAAAACACTTCAGAGTCATAACAACTTCACATTTAGCTTCTTCAGCAAATTTCAGCCCAGAAACGCCCATTTCATACATTATAATACTGTTAATTGGAATTGGAACAGAAAAATACGCAAAATCTGACTGACATGATTGTCAGTTTATGGTTGCCATGGCAACCAGCAATATCAAATATAGCTAAATTATATATCAAAATGTATGGAATAAGATTTTAGGAAAGGTCACTAAATTTGATTAAAATTGGATTAAGGGCGAAGGAGTGACGAATGAAAATCTGGTAGGGGAGCACAATGTGCCCCCCTTGGGCTTTATAGGGTTAAACGTAACCATGAACTTATCACCATGGTTACCTAATACTGATGACGTCACAAACTTACAAACTTCTTGTGACTTACACTTTCAAACTTGTTAAATGTGCATTTCCAACATTCCACATATAATGAATGTTAGCTCACGATGCCCTGATAGGTTACCTTTACACTGCCGAAAGTAACTTTATTTTTATCATTCATGTACATTAATAATTTACAACTTTAATCATTTTACAATTCTAATATTACCGCAATTGTCATACTGTAATATTGTATAGGGTAATTCCTCCTCATCTCATTCATCTGAACTTGTAAAGCTTCAGAAAAGAGCTATTCGAGTTATAACGCGCTCCGTGCGTGATGCTCCAACACTCCCATTATTCAAAGAAAATACAATTCTTCCATTTCAGGAATTGGTTATACTTAATACTTTAATATTCATGTATAATTTTCATATCAGTAATGTTCCTAGTATAGTTGAGATATGTTTAAGTGGAACTCATCTCTTCATATTTATAATACAAGGCAGAAAATATTGTTACATAAACCTAGTACATATACGACTCAAGCATTGAAATCGTTTTATACGCTACGCAGGAACAAACGTCATTATTATGGAATGATTTAAATGAGAATATATGAGTATGCTCAACTTTGTCAAATGTTAAAGTATTATGTAAAAGGCAAATATTTAACAAAAGGTGAATGTGGGAAGCGAAATACATAGCACACAGACGTGACTGTTGAGATTAAAAATTGATGGTACACTATTAATGATATGGATAATCGGAAAGTCACACTCCAGGGGTCCTTTTCATGACAGTCTTATGAATGACTTTTCGCTCATTAGACACACATACGAGAGACTTCATGAAATGGATTAACTTCTTTTTGAAAATCTCCCATAGCTACATGTTATATGAGGGACTTTGGCCATTCTATGATTTATGTAAAGCATTTTATATGATGATTTCATGAAACGGACTCCTGGTCCTCTTCCAAATTGATCGGTGCCTTCGATACGATCGATCATGACATACTGCTGACAACATTGCGAACATCATTATTGTACTGACGGTACAGTCTTCTTTTAGATCCTGTCGTATCTATCTGATAGACAACAACAGATCGGTAGATAATGATTGTGCTATTTAAGAATAGATTCCAGTACTCGTGGTGTACTTCAAAGGGTTGCATGTACTAGTACAAGTATAAGTCCAGGGGGTGTTTCATCAACGTTTGTCAGCGCTGACAACTGTCAGCACTGACAATTTCAGCAAAATGCTTGGTTTTGATTGGCTGACATGCTCTGGTCACTGACTGTTACTATGGTGATTCAAGTTGTCAGCGCTGACAAACGTTGATGAAACACCCCCTGTACTTTTCACTTCTATGCAAGCAATTTGATAAAGCAAATGAAAGTAGAATTTCCTGGTGTCACTTTTACGCTAGTGATCCAACGCTTTACATGTCTTTCAATCCAGCTATCACTCCACAGGAACAGACTTTTCTTTTCTAAAGCCTGTTTCCACGTATGTGCGTTCCTGGATGCTCCATCATAAAATGTTGAAGCTGAATGATAAAATGCAAAAACAAAAACATAGTTTATATTTGTTGTTCGTCTTTTAAAAGAAAGTATAAACAATTTCTTTTGATTCAGTAATCTCGTTTGACACACGCATGAATGACTTAGATATATTGCTTGCCTAATCACTTGTTTATTGTAATTTTTTTGTCATCTGTATATATAGTCCAATGTATTTTGTAATGTTTTATCATGTGATTGTTATTAACAATTGTATCATTTTTAATTGTCAGGGATCAGCCTTTGAAAGACCATTATGGCCTTTTGTAGATTCCCCCACATGTTATATATTTATTGCATCTTGCATGATGTAAGTTGCGCTCATTGTAATGTTTGTATGTATTTTTATTTACCCTGTGGAAATAAATGAATGAATGAACGCGATGAATGAATAAAGACAGGTAGATAGATCCTTGTAAAAACTTAATCGTAAGTTATTTCATCGTTGGAAAGGCACTATGTCGAGCTTAAAATGGAATATCAAACTTCCTCCGTTTGTATAACTCAATATATTATTTTACTTTCAATCAGTAATTATACACTTACAGTATCTTAGATTTAAAAAGTAGTAATGCAAATATTGTTCATATAATATTTTGATACTGCAAAATTTATTACTGCAACGGTATATTGTGTGGCTTACCTGAGGCACAACTATAAAGTTGCAACGTATACAAAACAACTGTGCAAAACTTGGACCTTAATCTTTGAAATATGATGATGATGATGATGATGATAATGATAATAATAATAATAATAATAATAATAATAATAATAATAATAATAATAATAATAATATTAACAATAACAATAATAATAATGATAATAATAATAATACATTGCATTTGAAATGCGCTTAATACAGTGTTTCTAAGCGCTAAGGGAAAAGAAGAAAGAAAAAAATGAAAAAAGGAGAGATAACAGACAAGTTAAAACACAAATAAGAGTTACTAAATAAATAAACACATACAATAACAATAATCATAATAATCAGAATGATAATCAGAATAATGATCATAAAAATAATAATAATCATATTACTTCTCTTTGAAAGAACTTTACTCGTTAAGGCCGTGTCACACCTTTCCGGGCAAGCCTTGCGTGCTACTTGTGAAGAACATTTTTAACTTCCCGGAGGTCCCCGCAGATGACCAGCACATGAGAGTACCCAGCACGTATCTCATATCACCCGTAGTCGCCCGGAGGTGCGCACGCAAATCTTTTTACCCGCAACCATGTTTAAGGCCGGGTCACACCTTTCCGGGCAAGTTACGCGGGCTTGTGGCGAGGAGGTAGTTTCCAGCACGCGGAAGATTTTCCGCGGGCGAACAAGAATGTTTGCAAGTTTCGCACTTGTTTCTTACCTGCTTGCTACTAAAGGCCGTGTCACACCAGCCTTGCGTGCGACTTCCGAATAACATTTTTGCTATCCGGAGGTCCCCGCAGATGACCCGCACATGACAGTACCTAGCATGTATCTCAAAAGTAGTTACCCGGAGGTGCGCACGCTGGCTCTATTTACCCGCTGCCAAAAAAGGCCCTGTCACACCAGCTAAGCGGGCTTATTGCGTATGGGGATTTTTCAGCACGCAGAATAATTTCTGCGGCCGGACAAGGTTTAGGGCGAGTTTGGCGTGGGTATTACATGATAAACGCGTGATACCTAAGTCCTTCTTGCGTGTATTCCGTTGAACTGCGTGTTAGGCGCGTGGGTGTCACGTGATAGCTTCGTGATAGCTTCGTTTATGTCAGTTACGGGCGACATACGGGCTCTGCGAAGTACCTGCGCCACAACTGCGTGTTATCTGCGTACTAGTCGCCTGCGAGGTGAGTGCTAGCCTGAACAATAGGCTGGTTCGAGTGGATGGGCAAACAATAATTTGTCAACTAGCTTTCAAAAAGTGAAGATGCCCCGTAGACGGAAAGTGCACAAGGGCAGAGAACGTCCAGTGGATGGACAGCCACAAAGCCCGGAAGATTAACAGCAAATGCATCAAATTGCTGCTGAAGTCCATTCGGCGGATGAAGTCCTGTCCGAAAGGGACCAGGTAGTCCTCGACGCCACAGAGGACAGAGGACAAAGAAGAGAATGAGCCCACAAATGGCACGCACTCCCTTCACATAGGCATAGATCAGCGGGCAACTTACCTACTTCAAGTGGGTCAAATGCCTGTGAATTGCGGCGGCTACGGCCCTCCTGCGGGTGTTCTGCGTGGAATTCTTCGGGCAATCCTCGCGACTCATCCGGAAATAGTTTTGGTCATGCTCAAAACTTTGCTGCGGGAAAATTGGACTAGCGTGCGCACCTTCGGGCAACTAAGGACGAGATAAGTGCTAGGTACTGTCAAGTTCGGGCCAACTGCGGAGAGCTCCGGGTAGCAAATTTGTTTCCCCGCAAGTCAAGCCGCAAAACTTCCCCAGATACGGTATGACAAGGCCTTGAGCATGCTCAAAACTTGTTCTGGAAGAGTCACGGGAGTTGCCCGTAGAGGAACGCGCAGAACACAAGTAGGAAACCCTTACCGGTAGCACCTCACAGGCAACTCCAAAGCAGGTACTTCGCAATCCCCGTAAGTCGCTCGTAACAGAAAATGGATCGGTTTCAAAGCTCTCACGCGAGTCACACGGAACGCACGCAAGTAGAAGCTAAGTAGCACGCGTCTAATAAGTAAGAAACAAGTGCGAAAATTGCAAACATTCTTATCCGCCCGCGGAAAATCTTCTACGTGCTTTAAACTACCTCCTCGCCACAAGCCCGCGTAGCTTGCCCGGACAGGTGTGACACCGCCTTTAGCTTCTACTTGCATGCATTCCGTGTGACCTGCGTGAGAGCTTTGAAATCATCCGTTTTCTGTTACGAGCGACTTATGGGTACCTTAAAGGCCGTGTCGCACCTTTCCGGGCAAGCCTTGCGTGCGACTTGCAAAGAACATTTTTTACTACCCGGAGGTCCCCGGAATGAGCCGCACATGAGAGTACCTAGCACGTATCTCACCCGTAGTCACCCGGAGGTGTGCACGAAAATCTTTTTACCCGCAACCATGTTTAGGCCCTGTCACACCTTTACGGGCAAGCTACGCAGGCTTGTTGCGTGTAGGGATTTTTTAGCATACCGGCAATTTTTGAGGGCGAACAAGGATTCGGGCGAGTCAGTGCATGTGTCTTACTTGCTGGACGCGTTCTACTTTATTCTACTTGCGGGTTTACAGTGTGACCTTTGTACCAGTCGCGTGGGGGCTGACAACTCAGTGAAAGAATTCCTCTGATGGAATGGCAAAGTCCCACGGAATGTCATTATCTTGGCTGCATACGGGGACTGCGAAGTACCTGCGTGGGGGTTGCCTGTGAAGTGTTGTCGCTAAGGGCCTCCTACTGGCGTTCTGCGTAGACCTCTCCGGGCATTCCCGCGACTCACCCGGAAAAAAGTGTTTTCCGGTTTTGGTCATGCTCAAAACTTGGCTGCGGTTAAATCGGACTTGCGTGAGCGCCTCCGGGCAACTACAGGCGAGATACGCGTTAGATACTGTCAGGTGCGGACCAACTGCGGAGAGCTCCGGGGAGTAGATTTGTTTCCCGCAAGTCGAGCCGCAAAATCCCCAGATACGGTATGACACGGTATGAATGAAATTGCAAACATCCTTGTTCGCCCGCTGAAAATCTTCTACGTGCTGGAAACAGCTTCCTCGCCAAAAGCCCGCGTAACTTGCCCGGAAAGGTGTGACACGGCCTTTAGTATTTAGCACACGTGCGAAACTCGCAAACATTCTTGTCCGCACGGGGAAATTCTCCTGCGTGCTGGAAAATTCCTCCTTGCAACAAGCCCGCGTAGCTTGCTCGGAAAGGTGTAACACGGCCTTTACAAGTATATACGAGAAAGAAGCGTGTTTAACGTGTCAAGCGTGTCTTGATTGTACACAAAATAACTTGGTGCGATCCAAGCTCATTCTCGGAATCTGCGGTGCTGAAATTATGATCAAGGGCCTACTTTTGAAAGTTTGCTCTTTTTGGAGAATAACGCCTATGCTAGGTGACAAGGCATGCATATTATACAGGTTGTCTATATAAAGCTCTGGAATTCTCTCCCAATAGTCAGTCAGTTTGTCAGTAGACGAGTTAAGTCAGTGGATGAGCATAACGCAAATTTGACTGAAGTCACATTTGTGCAATTTTTTTTTCTTTGTAGTGTGATAAGGTGAGCAAAATATGTATGCTCTGTTCTCTCTCTCCCTCTCTCTCTCCTATCCCCTCTGAAGGTACCCCTATTAGCTAGGTGGTTATGCCCATTCTGTAAGTAGGATTAGACGTGTCTGTTCTTATTTCACCAGCGCTGACATGCATAGTGCACTGATCACACATGCAGATCTCCATGTCGATGAATGGAACAGACGCATCTCCGCATTGTGGTACGGGGGTCGATGCTGACAGGACTTCCGTTTCCTGTCTCTATGGCACAGTGCTTCGTGGCAAAAATGTATAACATTTTGATAACTGAAAATTGTTTAAATTTGTAATCATTTTGAGTTTCATGACGTAAAAAAAAAACACATGAGTTTCCTTATGCAGTGCAGAAGAATTTTATGTTTGTATAACTGCACTAAAACAAAGTAATGCACACCTTGCTGTTATAGTTTACTATTAGCATTATTATTATTATCATTATTATTATTATTATCATCATCATCATCATCGTCGTCAATATCATTATCATGTATTTTAATTAAGAGATGGTTTGTTTTGTCGCGATCAATTAAATTAGCAGCGTTCAACACAACTCTGGGACAGAGCAGTTGATAAAGCCCATCAGTCACGCAGTATAACTTCAGCGAAGATTCCACGCCATTAATAAACATTGTAGTATGCAAAATTAAAGTGACTGTGCAGTTCTGGTTGAGGTGATGATTTAGCTGTTAACGTTTTGCGATATATTCAGAAATCACTCTATGAGATGTCAAAGAGCATGCAATTCTAATGGGTATCAAAAGTTTACTTGATGAAAATCGGTTTTGAAATGGCTGAGATGTCCCAAAACAAGGTGAAACAAAGAGATCCTGATAAAAAATGTGGCCAGTAGCCTTTTATTATTATCACTTTTTTTTGGATATCTCTGCCATTTGAAAACCGATTTGCATAAAGCATCAAATAAACATTGAATCCGTCTTAAAATCACATGCTCTTTCATATTTCATAAGAGGTTACTCATTATCTCACCGACAAATGTTAGAAACCTGAAATTAGGTCTCAACCAAAACTGTACGATCCCTTTAACCTATACACACAGATTCCTCTCCATCACGCTCGAAGCACATGACAAAGAATAATGGTCCCAACTTTATGACTCTTGCCTTTAAATGAATACAAAACCTTAAAAAAACAGTATGTAGCCATCATTACCTTTCTTCATGAAATATTATTATTGGTACAATTTTGCACCAATGATCATCAGCGAATATGCATATTATATCCCTGTTTCATTTCTGGAAAAAACCCCCTCCAAATATTCATGTAAATCAGTAAAAATGCAGATACAACTGCCGAAGTGATTTGCACTTGAATCATGCAAAGAGTAATTCTTATTCTGTTCTGATGTGCAGAGAGAGTCCCTATAGTTAATATTCATCTCCTATGTAAAGTAGACTAACTGGAAATTTGGGACAACCTGTATAATCGCATCTCAGCATGATGTTTAAATGTGAATATATACGATACCATAATGAATGGCCCGTAATTGATCCAAAGAAAGTAGAAAAATGTATAAAGAAAGAGTTGAAACATGATTAAGAATTCTCAGAAGATTTGAATTAGGTACAGAAAGTCATCAACACATGATTTTTTTTTTTGTGATGTTATAATTGCGTCATAGTTATATATGACAGTGTTACGGATGAAAAACTACTTAACTGCCTATACCCCTTCTGCAATCGCCCCTTTTTCGGAAAGCAAAACACAATAATAGAATTGAGGATCCATATCTTTTCAACATTGGTTGTCAACGTTTTAAAGGAAGCTTATTGAGTATTGAGCGTATAGGCTCATGTTTGGCTGCAAGTAATCGAACGAGCGAAAAAAAGCATTCAGAACGTGACGCTCTGACAAAGTGAAAGTAAGGGGATATTGCCATCCTGTCAGGAAATAACTTGAATCTTTACACGGCACTGTGAGAACCCCCCCCCCCCCAAAAAAAAAAAAGAAAAAAAAAAAGAAAAAGAAAAAAGGATGAGGGCAAATTCCACAATTAAGAAGAGACATGTATATTTGGTTCGACATTTTATTTTGCGTATAATGCGTATGCTGATTCAGAGCCTGATCATACTATAACAATGTCACATTACCTGGAACGAAAATGTTGAATGAGCTGCCAACACTCTCAATAAAACTTGCTGTGTATGTAGACGTGCCATGCTTATTCACTCAAAGTCAAGGTACATTTGATTAGAACGACATGTATGATGCTATTAATGAGTATACTTTATCTACTTTTTATGGTCACTCTTCTTTGTCAGTATATTACTGTCCTGCCTGATTAACGTGGCTTCGTTTCGTTCTCCAGTTCTCTTATTCTTTTCCTACAATTTTACTAAGCAATATCTCCCATTGACCACTTGATATTAATCGTTATGCAAGGCCTTGCGTGTTCACGTCCCAGTCAACGTCAACGTCCATTTTGTAAGTTTCTTTCTTCAGCTCTGTCTGCCTCTGTCTGTGTCCTTGTCCCTGTCCTTGTCTGTTTTTCAGAATATTGATTCCGTTTATATTTCTGCATAATAATCATTCATTGAAGGTCAAATTATCCACATGTTTCCTTGTTTGTTGTGCCCCAGTGCATTCACCATTATGACACTGTCACTTTATACTTTATATACATGTTGATTGCTAAAAATAATGTATTGAATTGAAATAAAATTTTGAAGTCTCAAAATTTTTTATCATTCTTGAGTGCCATTATCTATGCTTGCTGAATTTTATTGATTGCATTGCCTTCACACCATGAGATAGATTCACTTATCCATTATTTATGTTGTTATTGGTAAATATGAAATAAACTTTACGAATCAACACGGATTTTGATCTTCATAATTGCTTACTCCCCATATGCCTGTGTTGTATTCAGGATAGGAAATGTTTCATTTCGTCTTTCATATCATCAATATTACGCCTGCTGACGGCAAAAGCTACGATTAAGAATGTTATGTTTATTGTCTCGATTGTCAGCTTCTTATCTGCTCCGTATCCAAAGCCGAATACCCTGAACTATCCTAAGAGTTGCAGTACAAGCCCATGGTAATGCATTTCTATAAATACATAAATAATGCCCTTGCATGTAAAACATCCATCTATTTCTTTCTATATTGAAGTTAACATGCAAATAACACACACACGCACATATATATATATATATATATATATATATATATGTATATATATATATATATATATATAACATATATATATATATATATATATATATATATATATATATATATATATATATAAATTTATACACGACTGTATTATAAATAACGTCTTTGAGTTGTCAATTGTTCTTCTGTAGGTAAGACATTGGTTTCTTTGATTTTGTGTCATATATCTGTTTGTAGTTTCATTATCAAAAGAGTCCTTTTTTCGTTCTCTTATGTATTTTCTGAGGGTCCCATACCGTACAAGCTTTGCTTTTTAGTGGGACCCTCCATTTCCATTCCCATCCTTGTACTATGTATATGTTCTACCCATAAAATGCAACTACAATCAAACCTGTTTTAGCGGCCACCGTCCTGTCTATAGCGGCCACATGTATATGGCAGCCACTGAAAAATCCCCCGCACGAAATTGCTGTATGATAAACCCTTTATATTAAGGCCGTGTCACACCGTTCCGGGCAAGCTACACGGGCTTGTTGCGAGGAGGGTTTTCCAGCACGGAGGAGAATTTTCCGCGTGCGTACAAGAATGTTTGCGAGTTTCGCACTTGTGTCTTACCTACTAGACTCGTGCTACTTACATTCTACTTGCGTGTATTCCGTGTGACCTGCGTTGGAGCCTTGAAACCGATCCGTTTTCTGTTACGAGCGACGTACCGGTACTGAGATGTACCTATGTTGAAGTTGCCTGCGATGTGCTGCCGGTAAGGGTCTCCTACTGGTGTTATGCGTGTACCTCTGCGAGCGAACCCCTCCCCCCCCCCCGACTCACTCGGAACAAGTTTTGAGCATGCTCAAGGCATTGTCATACTGTATCTGGGGAAGTTTTGCGGCTTGACTTGCGGGGAAACAACTTTGCTACCCGGAGCTCTCCGCAGTTGGTCCGCACCTGACAGTACCTAGCGCGTATCTCGCCTGAAGTTGCCCGGAGGTGCCCACGCAAGTCCCATTTAACCGCAGCCAAGTTTTGAGCATGATCCTAACTTCTTCCGGGGGAGTCGCGGGGATGCCCGGAGAGGTCCACGCACAACGACAGTAGGAGGTCCGTATAGCGGCAGCACCTCGCAGGCAACTCCCACGCAGGTACCTCGCAGTCCCGTATGCAGCTACGATAATGACATTCTGTGGGATTTCTGCCATTCCTTTAGAGGAATTCCTTCACTGAGTTGTCAGCACCCACGCGACTGGTACACAGGTCACACAGTATACCCGCAAGTAGAATTTAAATAGAACGTGTCCAGCAAGTAAGACACATGCACTGACTATGGCCCAAATACTTGTACGTCCTCAGAAATTTCCGGTACCCTCGAAAATCCCCACACACAACAAGCCCGCGTAGCATGCCCGGAAAGATGTGACAGGGCCTAAACATGGTTGCGGGTAAAAAGATTTGCGTGCGCACCTCCGGGCGACTACGAGTGAGATACGTGCTAGGTACTGTCATGCGCGGGTCATCAGCGGGGACCTCCGGATAGTAAAAATTGTTCTTCACAAGTCGCACGCAAGGCTTACCCGGAAAGGTGTGACACGGCTTTAACGGTCACGTGCCTAACGCGGTCAGCGGCCACTCAGTTTGTATCCAGTGGTGAATATCTACCTGCGTATAGCGCCCATAAAATTTAGCTGAAGCGATAAATCATGATTGGCAAAATTAATGCAGCTCTTCGCCATGAAGAAGCTGTCTTACAATTCAATTCATGAGCAGTTAAGCTGAAGTAAACTGTACAGCAAAAATCACCATAGCTGCACATGCAAACTTATTTGCTGGTTGTTGGTTTTAAAGAATAACATGCGGTATTCTGCTATTATAAAATGCAAGTACATGTATTGAACAATCAAAATGGCCACCAACCTGTCTATAGCGTCCACCTGTCTATAACGGCCATCTTTGTTGTTTCTCTTGGTGGCCGCTATAGACAGGTTTGACTGTTTGTTCTAACTAATGATCTCGTGAATTTTGTTTATCTACTTTATTGAATTTATCATAAATATGTTTTGTTAATGCATTGTACATTTCCCTGTTTATTTCATGGAAATGAAAATAAGTTGAATTGAATTGAATTGAATTGTCTTCTCTGCTACGCATACTTATAGGGCCTATTTTCGTCTTTGAAAATTATGTTTTAGATGTCTTCTTTATTGCTAGTGTATGTTCGTTGAAGACTAATTATCTGTTACATTGAATATGGACGTGTCTCATTAATGGTTAATTCTGTTTGTTCGTTGTTTTGTTTTTTAGAGTCATTCTTGTCTGTGATGAAGAGGAATGTTCTATATTGCTATAGTTAAAGTCATTAAATTCACCCTGTAAAGTAGATATAGCTACAGAAGAACAATGAATTGACAAGACCTGCAATGATAACCTTTACGTAAATTATCAGAAAGGTCTGTGAAAATAACATCCTGTACATAGATAAAAACCTAGTAGCGACTGAACGCAGGCTACGAAATCATGACAATAGGCCGGGGATTCCCCGCACTGTAGCGATTCCCTCCGTACTAGTACATTTGTGTGTCCTTTTACACAATGCGACATGGGACATCTGTACACAAACTAATGTAGCTGAAACGTTGTAGCTCGTAACAAACGAACCAAACGAGTGCCTGACTTCATATCAAGTTAAGTGCATCTGTGAAACCGTTCAAAATGGTTGAAGGTATCGATCAAGAAGCTACACAGGTAAGCATTTCTAATGAGTCACGGTTACTGACTTCACTTATGGAACACTGTTGAGCTACATTGTATGATTGTAGTACAGTCATGTACGAACTACTATATAATATTATGTAGTAGGTCATAGATCACCTGACGGGTCGGGTCCCGTGACTGCGTTGGATTGTACTTTACATTCGCATATTATAGTGATGTACATAGCCTCTCTGTGTATAGATGAGACATGTATGCAAACAATATCTTCCCCTTTTCATGAGCAGAATCATGTCTGTAAGGTAAAGGAAAATAGAAGAAATTGCTCGTTCAGACATACATGTAATTTATGGGGTTCATCAACGCAGACAAATATTGTATTGGTGAATAGTTAACGCTGAAGTCGAGTGTTTTCATAGCCTGACCTAGCCTTATCTTGAATCCTATTGACTCCATCCGTTTTTATGAAATCTGTATAGCATAGACCTCCAGCACCTGTGGCAAGTTAAACGTAGCTCAAAGAAAGAAAGAAAGAAAGAAATGTTCCCCAGTATTTTGATTAGATTTTACGGCATAAACGCCTATTGATACTGCAAGGTCTTTATACTAATTCTTTGTATTATTATCTAACGGTGGGCATTCCGTTCCACATTCTAGCTTGCGTGATGTGCACTTTCAATTTTGTAATTGCCAGTCCGTAGACATTTTGTGATAAGCATGTAAGTATGCAACCTATTCGAAAACCTATGCGACATGCACATGTGTTGCCACCTTGCAACTATCTCGGTACCTAAGCCCCTTTATTATTTCATTATCTAATTTGATTCGGATGTGATTTTGTAACCTTCAGTACTACATTGGCCACATTGGGGCCACAACCGACAACAATTTAAATTTCGTAGTATTTTAATTTATACGGATTACCTTAGGTTTTTTCTACTGTTGTAACCCTTGTCGCCGTCCTACATCCATCTTATCAACCAATAATGACTAAAATCAGATATTGTTTATGTACGTCCTTGATTAAAACATGTTTTTTGCTCCATACAATTGTTATGTGCAATTTAGTAACAGCAGTGCAACTGCAAATTAATGCTACTGCATACTACAATAACAATAATCACCAAAAGTTTGTAGTATACATTTTTCAGAAGATAGACTTCTGTGAGGATGAGGATGGCGAAGTAGTTCTGGCATATTAAACTTTAAAGGTTCAACTCTGTTGGAATGATGAAATAAGCTTTGAATACAGGTGTAGGTATCAAAGGGAGAGTTCAGCTAGCTTAGACAGAGTTTGGAATAACCCCTTCGAGGTTGTATACGAAATCGCTTGGATTACGAAAACCTGTTCTTACGAAATATATTAACTTCATTTATATACTGTGAAATTAACAGAGAAAAAGAAATAAAATCTCACTAATTTGATATGTAAAAGTAATACATTTTGGTGTGTTATACAGTATATTCTAATCTATCAAAATTAATTGTAATTAATTTATAAGTAATCATATCTTTCAAATTTAATGCGTTTGGGAATGAAATTCGAGTGTCAATTTGATATTGTTTTCAGCCAGAACACCCTTCTACCAAAAATACTGAACTCCCCCTTTACACCAAGTATGTGGTTATATTGCATACCTTGCCCAGGTAAAGGGGCCTTAACAAATTATTCACGGGGCTGGTACGGCACCCGTACAGAGAGTGTTTTGATAGTAGCCAACCAATATCTTATTCGAAAACGTTATTAGCATGAAGGTTGGCCGATTATCACAACATGCCGACTCCAAGGCGATCCACAAATTCGTATTGGGCCAGGTGGATATCTGACCTAGGCTTTACTAACTTAATTCATTCACTCACCCCTATTCAATAGCAATATAATAGGGACGCCATCTCCCCTGTTTTGTTGTATACTTATCCGGAATCATGTCTTTCACGCAACAGTATTTATGTAGTCCCCCAATGATGCACCTGCGTAAACTCTCACAAATTTTCTTCAGCCAGAATATCTCCTTAATCAGGTGTTAATTGTAATTAAAATGATGTGAATTCATTGACTGCATTTCAAATGTCAGCCATTCTAAAAGTGTCACTGTAACGTGCATTATGATACAGAGTGCCGAAGTTTTGAAGCCACAATTTTATGCATGTGTATTGCAGTAGTTAAACGGTCTTAGTGGGGCCCTCGAGGATGATCTCGGGCTATGCATGTGAATCGCAAAAAAAAAAAAAAAAATCTTACCCTTTATTTTTAATTGTTCCACTCATCCTTGTATGCCTGGATTTGGCTTGTCTGTGGGAGCTACACTCGATAGGTTCCCAATGGTTATCAAACGAGCCTAAGTGGCACTACTGTGTTCTGTGGCCCCACTGTTAGGCACTCTGCATAGTTACATCTGACTCTACATTTTACTTTAAGGCATAACTTGTCATTATTTCCTATATCACATCCACTGTAAAGCTCCATTTCAGACAACGTTTGATTTTATATAATGTAGGTCCCTCTTTTTGATATCAACTGGTATACAATTGTAAATGTCATCTGTTTCTGAGTCCTTCATGGTTGTCCGCAATTTCTCTATAAATAAGATTTATATAGATTTAGTTCTACTCACTTTACGGGGAAAAAAAAAGACCCAACAAACTAACATTTGTATAATGTACGGTTGATAATACCTCGCATACAGTATACTGTTTATCAATAATTCATAGGTAATATAACATTTATACCTGTTTCTTAGTTGCATTCTAATTTCTGCAATTACTGTCTCATTTTGTAAATCAAATTTATAATTGCATTTCCTTAATTACACCCATAGTGTAGCAGGGAGCTTCCTCTGGTATCATGCTAATGTTTTGCATTGGTTTTTTTTTTTTTTTCCAGCTCATGTACATACCCAGACGCTGACCATGGCCTTGAGTACCATCCGTAACGATGTTGATTTTGTTTCATGTGTGTTCATGTTCGTTTCCTTGTTCTGTGTGTGTTTCATGTTTCTCTGTACACATTCCGTTTTCCTTTCTTCTTCTAGGTCTGCATACCCCCACGTAGCTGCTGATTCAGGTCCAGGCGAGAAGCCAGTTATTAACTCCCGAATGTTTTATTATAACCATGGCTAACATAACAAATTTTGTTTTCAATTCCTTGAATAGTGATGAATTTTATGACACAGTAAGGCATTCTGAATCTGACCATGCAAATATTACTTCCAGTTTGTATGAAGATTATATATCCAATAAATACAATACCTCAGCACAAGAATTTGAATATAATTTCGACTCAAATGATCCAGTTCAGAGTCCATCATGTGTTTATTTGACTGAAAATCAATATAAGAATCGTATTATGAATACAGTCAATGAAACATTGTTGTTAACTCACTTTAACATACGCAGTATCAACAGAAACTTTGACAAGTTGCGTTTACTCCTAGAAAACCCAGATCAAAAATCTTGCTCCATCATAGGGCTAACAGAAACATGGTTGAACTCTAATATAAGTCATTTGTTTTCTTTACCCGGATTCGAATTTGTATTTAGAAATAGAAACAACAAAGTCGGTGGTGGAGTTGGTTTGTACATCTCGAAAAAAATTAAATATATTACACATGAGGAGATCAGTGTTATGAACGATAAACTCGAATCCCTTTTTATTGAATTGATAAATCCACATGGAAAAAACATTGTGATTGGCGTAATTTACAGACCCCCTCGGTCGAATTTGAATGATTTTCTGACATATATGCAGGATTTAGTACAAAATCCCATTATACTTAACAAAGATACATTCTTAATGGGCGATTTTAATATTGATCTCATGAAATGTAATTCCCAAAACAACCCACAAGAATTTATAGAAACATTAATGTCTGCTTCGTTTTTACCATTAATTTCCAAGCCTACCCGAGTCGCCAGTCAATCGGCTACCCTCATAGACAACATTTTTTCTAACGTTCTTCCACTTCCTGAGTCTGGTATCGTTCTCTCAGACACCACTGACCATTATCCTATATTTGCCCAGGTTCCAATTAAACTGACTAAACAAAATAACTATCACAAACGACGTAAGATTACTGCAGATAAGCTTACAAGTCTCCAAAACAGCCTCAAAGAAATCGACTGGTCCTTTGTATACAACACCACCGATGCCAATTTGTCTTATGACTACTTCATATCTACTATTACCTCTGAAATCGATAACCATATTCCGCAGCGTAACATAAAAGATAGATATAAGCAAATTCCAAAACTCCCGTGGATAACCCAGTCCATATTAAGATCTATAAATAGAAAAAATAATTTATTTTATAAATACAGATGCAATCCTACTGAAAAAAATAAGAAAAAATATGTTTCATATAAAAACACACTCACCACATTATTACGTACGCGGAAGAAAAACTTTTATGTAAATCAGATAAATAAATATAAAAATGATATTAAAAACACATGGAAAATATTAAAAGATGCTATGAATACACCTAACAATTCATCCAATATTACTGAAGTTCGATGGGGCGATGCCTCCAGCAACACTCCCGCTGGCATGGCTGAAATTTTTAATGACTTCTTCTCTTCAATTGGACAAAATCTTTCTCAAAATATTCCTCTTTCTAGTAAAACTTTTACTGATTTTTTAGATACACCTAACTCCAAAACTATATTTTTTGACCCTACATATAAAGAAGAAATAGTAAGGATTGTTGCCAATTTGAAAGAAGGAAAAAGTCCTGGCCACGACGGAATTGATAACCACCTGATAAAAAACATAATTCCTCAAATAGTGGATCCCTTAGTACATATTATCAATTCATCGCTTACAACTGGCCATGTGCCAAATAGCATGAAAATTGCGAAAGTAATTCCTATTTTCAAGAAAGGGGAGAAGGATGATGTCAACAATTATAGACCTATATCTTTATTATCTTCTATCTCCAAGATTCTTGAAAAAATAGTTTACATCCGGACAGTACGTTTTCTTAAAACCTGTGACATATTTTCAAATGTTCAATTTGGATTCAGGGAAAACCACAGCACAACACACGCATTACTCGCCCTCATCGACAAAGTCACACACGCACTTGACACATTTTCACACACGATAGGTATCTTCTTGGACTTCTCCAAGGCCTTTGACACGATTAACCATGGAATACTTCTCGCAAAATTATCCCATTATGGCATACGTGGAAAGGCCTTGGAGTGGTTCACGAGTTACCTATCAAATAGATCCCAATTTGTACATGTCAATGGTTTTGATTCTCAAAATAAAACGATAACATGTGGTGTCCCACAAGGGAGCTTACTAGGCCCGTTGTTATTCATTATTTATATCAATGATTTTCATAGATCCTCGGAGAAACTATCATTCATATTATTCGCGGATGACTCTAACCTTTTCTTTTCCCATCCCGACCCAAATATCTTAGCAAGAACAGTAAATGAAGAACTGAAAAAGGTTATACAATGGATATACGCAAATAAATTGTCACTTAATATTCAAAAAACAAAATTTATGCTTTTTAGTAACTCTTTAGATAGCCTCCCGGGCAATATATCATTTGATACTACTCCCCTAGAAGAAGTTTCTACTTTTAAATTTCTTGGTGTTTGCGTTGATAACAAGCTTTCATGGAGGAATCATATTGATAGCATATGTAAAACTATTTCACGAAACATTGGCGTAATGAACAGATTAAAATATTATCTTCCTTTATGTGCATTATTAACTCTTTACTCTAGTTTGATACTACCGTATCTAAATTACGGGATTCTTGCTTGGGGTAATACATATCAGATATTACTTGATAAACTTTTTTTATTGCAAAAGAAAGCACTCAGAACTGTTTTTAACCTAACTACACGAGAACATACAGATCCTTTGTTTTTTTACCATAAAATACTAAAAATAAAAGATTTGTATGTGTTTCAACTTGGTCAGTTCATGTTTAATTATAACAGCAACTTTTCACCCAAAATATTTCACGACTCTTTTCATCGAAACAGTCATGTACATAACTATCCTACGCGACGATCCAACGAATTCCATCTTCCATTCATGAGAACCGTACATGCCCAAAATACATTTCTGTATACCGGACCCAGACTTTGGAATAATCTAGATAATAGCTTAAAAGACTCACCCTCATTCCTCACATTTAAATACAAATTCAGAAAACATTTGTTAGCTACTTATAATTCTAGATAATCTGAATTAATTGTTTTAATTTATGCTTGAGGTTTCACCTGTCCTGATGTCGCAGCACTTGGCGTGTTCTGTATGCAGACCTCTCTTCTCTCTTTATTCTTCTTTCCTCTTCCTTCCTGTCTTTGTTCCTCGTAGACTTGTATTGTCACCGTCTTCTCTCTTCTCGGTACTGTCTCGCGTCGTATATGTGTGTGGGTAACTGAATGTCTGTACGAGTGTGTCGTCCTTCTTATATTTTCCCGGTACACCAGTTCAATGAACACCGTCTGGGCATTAGCATTGATACTTATTTCCTATTATTGTCGAAGCCAGCGTATAGCTATATTTTTACAAACGACTTAAGTAATCTATATTTAATATAAATGCTGTAAGAAAATAATAAAACAAACTTGAACAATATATTGCATACTCATCAATTATCTAGGGTTCCACGTCCTACAAGCTTTGCTTTTTTGTGGATCGCTATTTTCCAAAATTGAAGTTATTTTCTGAAAGCTCGCGAAGTATACATGTATACGCATCGTTCCTTCTGATTATTGTACATATGTTGATGTATATAATTTATTTCGTATATTACAAGAACCTTTTGTAAAAGTGTAGACAATATCATTTTATGATATGTATACTTTGCATTACGTTTTGATTTTCTTTGATTGGAAATAAACTATGATTGAACTTGAAACTTGAACTTGACTCGCTCTGCGTGCCCCCGTATAGCGCGTTTACCCCACAAACCTGTTGGCCGGCGAGTGGCTCGCTCCACTCGCCGGCCAACAGGTTTGTGGGGTAAACGCGCTATATGGGGGCACGCAGAGCGAGTTGCCTTGTTTAAAGGCTAAGCCTGACCAGACACCGTGGTGGGTAGCACAGCGAGAGGACTGTGTATGCATCTCTAGTATACTAGTAGTGTACATGTAGGTTAATTTATTGACTTTGCGTGCAGCGCATGCCATTATTGCCTACATCATTGGAAATAAGCCTTCAGTATACATGTAAGTCATTTTTGTTCCATTTAACAGTTCGTTTCCGCTGATAATCATCTAATCTTGAAAACGATTATTATTATCATTTTTTTTTTTTGGGGGGGGGGGGGGTTTGCCTGGAACCAACAAATTAATGTTGAATTTCATTCTTTCAGTCATTCACTCGTTCATTCATTCATTCATTCATTCATTTTTTTTTCCATTTTCAACAGAAACATATAAATACATTACAGAAATTGAATACATAGATTTCATCATAATACAGAATAAAGGATAAGTTAACAAAATATTGTAAATATTCGGAAATTTTGGAAATGGGGAGGACTGCTACAAAGCAATGCTTGTAGGGAGCATCCCCCCCCCCTCACGCGTAATACAAGAAATTATCGTAATGATCGACTCTACGTGACATTCGCAAATGAAAAAATGGTAATTTCCGACACGACAATGAACTGAAGGAGAGCGATAAGGAAGGAAATAGGAAAGGGGAGGGAGAGGGATTGTAATTAGGGGGGGGGGGGCTGGTAGGAGGGAGTGTCATCCATAAAAAGTTGTGCTACTATGTAGGCATGTGATAGGTGTAACTGCAAACTCTCGGCGTTATCATTATAGTTGCTATTTGATTTTGTCAATATATCTGATAAAGAAGCCGTGTTGTGTAGTTGCCATGGGACAATACAATGACATTGTGCTGAATTTACTCTAAATAAAAAGAATCGTGTTTTAAAAGCTCTAACAGTTCATTAAGAAATCTAGCAATGTTTGTCTAGTAGATAAATAATACGATTACTTTTTCTCGGTATCTCTACCTCGAGGCTGATGACTGATGCTTCAAAGTTATAAACAGTGAGTATCCAATTAACAAGCAGGCAAAAACAAAAGAACACATTTTGTCCATTTTATATTGTTGTTTCCAACTTGCATTGACTAGTTTCCTGCACATGCACCCGCACAATTCTCATCCCAGGAATATTTGAATATTTGATAATTACGTAAGGGGGTCATTCTATAACGATGATCGAACCAAATGACGTTGTGCGTAAAATAGTGTAACTTAAAGGGGCAATCCAGTCCAATTATTAGTCTGATATAAAAGAATAAAATCTTACGAGTTCAACGGTAAAAATTTGACTCAAATCGGATGAAAAATAAAGAAGTTACTATGACATTTTAAAGTTTTGCTAATCTCTGCAAAACAGTTCTTGCACAGTGGATACGAATATGCAAATGAGTGAGCTAACCATACATGTCACACCCTTACAATTTTCCATTGATCGTGTACAAGAAAAAAATGACGAAAACTCAATGTTTCTGCCATTGAAGTATGAAACACGATGCTATTCCTGGTTGAATAATCTCAGAATAATAATCAGTTAGATATCAGGATTTGATCCTCGTATTTGAGCCTCATAATAGCGTTTGAATGACAAACTAGAAATTTAATAATTTTATGTACAAACTATAAGTTGTGAGGGGATGACATGCTCGCTTTGTCATTTGCATATTCATATTGACTGTTCAAGAAATGTTTTCCCCAAAAATAGCAAATCTTCAAATGATAACTTCCGTATTTTTCATTCAATCTCGATCAAAATGATACCATTGAAATCGTAATATTTTAATCTTTCTTATCAGACTAACTTTGACTGGATTTCCCCTTTAAGTGTTCTTTTTTTTTTTAAACAAAGTAACAAAAAATAAAGAGACACTGTTGCAGCTCCCACTTCATCCTTATCATCGCGAAGTAATCATTGTTACCAGTGGACTACTGAACAGTCTGCTCAACATACCCATACTGGCCAGCCAGTATAAGTACATATTTAATTGGATAAGGAAGGAATGGTATATATCCAGACTTCTTCCTCTTTTTCTTTTTCTTTTTTTCACGGTGCTTCAATTTATCTTTCCTTCGATGTTCTCCTCCAGAGGGGCCAACATTCCACAAGCTCTGCTTTTTTAGTGGGTCCCTCCATATTTCGCACTTTAAGCAAGGTTATACATGTACACTAATTCGACCACTTCTGTTTCTGTGTTACTACAATGTGTAATTACTATAAGGTTCCTCAATTATGGTATAGTCTTTTCATTCTTCAATGTTCATTTAATATATTATTCTCTTTTATCAAAGGAAGTGAAATATATGTTTTGTCGAAAAATGAAATAAACTTTGATATTGAAATTGAAATATATATATATATATATATATATATATATATATATGTATATATATATGTCATATACTTAGACCTATACATTACAGCTGTATATACAGACATATTTAAACATGACTTTCAAAACTCTTTTTAAAACATGTCGCAAAATAATAACTTGCGATTTTATGTTACTACATGAACATCGAAAATCTACCTTTTATATTTATGCAGTCGTGCAATTAAAGTGGAATCCACAATCATTTGATAGCCTGGCATGAAAACGATAGCAAAAATAATATGTCGAGAGGTGCTAGTCCGTCAGACAACGCTTGGGAGAAGTCTCCATCAGGAATCAATGAAAGAAGTCCCCTTAAGGTATATCTGTTGTGTTCTTTATTCCGTTGCTGCGTCGAAGCAGTGCAAAGATATTTGGATAAAGAGTGGTTACTGTAACCGAAGTTCTTTTTCGACACGTTGAAGCAGTTGAATCTTATTATACGTTTTCCAATTAAACATCGAAGAAAAATAATGGATGTAAATTGGGATTCTATGTAACTTTCCTAAACGACCAAAAAAAAAAAATAATAATATCGAAACGTTGCACAAAAAAGAAATTATGATTTCTATAGTTCGTGAAGTTCAAAAAAGTGAAAATTTCCATATCATGTACGCTGTTCACGGAAAATTCTGGGTGATCACGTGACGTTTTAAAAGTGCTATTGTTTCTGTGGTATTTTTCCTTTTTTACAGTGGAATAATTTTACAAAGCAAACACTGTCGAAGACTTGTGATATTATGATGTAAAGCACAATAATTGAGACTGAAAACTAATATATTTGATCAGACAAATAAAAACAGTTAAAAAAACGAAAATGTTTCAATTTCACAGTTAACTGACATCAGTCGGTTGATAGTGCCACTACCGTCGGTGTCGGCGTCAAATCTAGGGCTGGTTTACTACTAATATTTATACACTTGGCCTTTCACAACATATCTAATGTTTTTCTTTTCTTTTTGGAAAGCAACAACAAATAACAGCCATGCATGTTATTTTAGATTATTCAAATACCGGTCACTCGACTGACATAGATGCATAAATGATCAACATGCTGAAAGAAACCGTCCGATTTTCCGTTCTTCGCACTAAACGAAAGTACATAATGATGTTGATTATATCTTCTCTAACTGATAAGATAACGAAAAATCAAGATGGGTTAATTTGATTTCTTTTTTTGTTCGTGATTCACATGCCATAAATTATGATTTGCGCCTCTTTTATTCTTTTTACTAATCCCTCATAACCATGTGCTGAAAAGAAGCTTAACAGAGTTGCATATACATGGCAAACTGCATTAATACATATAGGCCTACATGATAGATATACATACATTTTTTTTTTTAATTGGCACTATATTTTTGAAGGTATATCACTTGCTTGGAATGAAAGGGATAGTACAGTTTTGGTTGAGATGAGAATTTGGGCTTTTAAAGTTTTGCAAGATACCAGAAAACACTTATGATACAGCACAGAGCATACCATTTTAAGAGCATTTCAAAGTTTATTTGATGAAAATCGGGTTTGGAATAACCGAAACATCCAAAAACAAAATAAAACAAAGCGATCGTTCCAAAGTGTGGGTCCCACACTTTATTAGAATCGCTCTTTTTGGATATCTCAGCCATTTCAAAACCAATTTTTATCAAATAAACGTTGAATTCCTTATAGAATTGCATGCTCTTTCATATTTCGTACGAGATTTCTTATCTCACCTAAAAATGTTAGAAACCTGAAATTATTGTTGTTGTTGTTGTTCATTTTCCATCTGTGAAGATAGCCCATATTCAGCTACACTAAGCTGGTCTTCCATGGGGTCCAGTTGGATGTGGGGTGGGACCACTTCACCGGGTTAGACACCCTGCTCTTTGCGATGAATGAATGAAGCGGGATCTTTTACGTGCATGAGTTGTGACTCTCTCATACACGGGACCTCCATTTTATGTCCCATCCGAGGGACAGAGTGTTTTGCCTCTTGCTAGAGGGGACGGTATGTTTACACACAACATTGCTCAGTCCAGACTCGGGTTCGAACCCGGGCCGCGTGATCGTGAGGCAGACGCGCTACCGACTGAGCCAACTCACCGCCCTATTAGGTCTCAACCAGTACTGTACAATCCCTTTAACCTCGATATTTCTTGTGTATCTGTTGTTGTGTTATACCAGTATAATGACAGATAAAATGATGTGATTAAAAAAAAGATATTGAAACTTGAACATGAATTACGTTGTACAACATAGCATTAAACTTGATAATGTGCAATTTGTTTATAGCGAAGAGGTTGACAAACTATATACAGTATAGTTCAAGCAGTGGCGGATCCAGAGGGGGACGCAACCGGCGCACGCCCCCCCTTATTTTTTGTCAAAAACAAAAGAAAAAAAATGAAATGAAACCACTTTACAGAATTCCTGGATCCGCCCCTGTTCAGGGGTCAAGAGTTGCCATCGTATAGGGCCAATATAGCTGGTATCAAGATATCAAGACCCAAGCAGTGATGGTATATACATGTATACTACAGTCTTCAATATATCGCACAGGCACGACAGGGTTTGTGATAAACCCATTCTGATTCCTTTTGTCCAGCAGCCGCAGCCACAACCGCAGGCGCAGCCTCAGCAGAAGAGAGTTGATGTCACCGTTGGTACTACTGGAGGCTCAGAACTTGTGGCTGGCCTCATGCAAGTTTTACGTGAGCAAGGCGTTGTAGAGAGAGTCAACTTCAGAGAGATGCCCTATAACGTGAGAGACATGGATCACTTCGAGTTTGATGACGTGGACGTCTTCATTCTCTGTCATTCCATCAAAAACAGAAGGCTGTCTATCACTGACGTCACAGATGCTCTCTATGATCGGTTACTTCAGAGGGCTTGTTACAATCTTGGTATGCAGATATTCGAGTTTAAAGATACTTAGGAAAATAATGTTTCGATAAATGTAATCCTCGAATGAAGGTTGATGATATGTGAGGGAATCAAGGTGTAGTCGACCTTTAGTCTGTCCGTTGCAAAATAGACTACTTCCAAAGTTTGTCTTTGCAAATGATTTGCCCTTTAATGTTGGCGTGCACGACACATTTTTTTTTCTTTGAGGCAGGGGAAAATTTGTTGTATCATATAAATGTAATATCATATTATATTCAATTATTGTATCCCCCGAGCAGAGTTCGGAGGATACTATGAATTTGGCCTCGTTGCGCCGCGTCCGCGTCCGCAGCTTCCGCCGCAGAGATTTTCTTGTGAGCGCTCTTCTTCGATCATCTTCAAATTTGGCATGAAGGTGTATTATGGTAAGACGAAGAAGCCTATTGTTTTTGGTGATGGTGCCCTCGCTTGTTCCGTCTTTATACATGAAAACTAGGGTAAATTTAAAAGGGTCTGCTTGTGTGTGCGACGCTGGCCTTGTTTTTTGACCGATGTTTTTTTTTTTTTTTTTTTCAAATTTGGTATGTAAATGAATCATAGTCAAATCTATACACCTATACCCATCGATAATGCTGCCCCCACTGTTCCACCTTTTACAAGGTCAAAGGTCACCCTGATCATGTCAAAATTTGCAAAAGTGCTTATTCATGCAATAACATGATTGTTACTCAATGGATTTTATTCAGACTTGCTAAGGAGGTGTATGGGTGGTCATGCCACATGAAGGACACAACAGGTTGTGGTGACGGCGCCCTCAGTGTTCCGACTTGGATTCCAATGCACATTTCTTGTGTGTGCTCAATCAGCCATATTATTCTTATTATCAGATTTTCTTCAAATTTGGCAAAAGTGTATAGTGAGATGAAGATGCCTATATTGTTTTTGGTGATGGCGCCCTCGCTTGTTCCGTCTTTATACATGAAAAGGTAAATTCAACAGGGTCTGCTTGTGTGTGCGACGCTGGCCTTGTTTCTTGACCGATTTTTTATTTTTTTTTTCAGATTTGGTATGGAAATGTATCATAGTCAAATCTATACACCTACACTTAGTGATAATGCTGCCCTCACTGTTCCACCTTTTACAGGGCCAAAGGTCACCCTGATCATGTCAAAATTTGCAAAAATGCATGCTTATTTAGGCAATAACTTTATACAGTGTACTTGATTTTACTCAGACTTGCTAAAGAGGTGTATGGGTGGTCATTCTACATGAAGGACACAACAGTTTGTGGTGACGGCGCCCTCAGTGTTCTGACTTGGAGGCCATGTCACACTTCTTGTATATGCTCTATAAGCCACATTTCTTGTCGGATTTTATTCAAACTTGCTATGGAGGTTTATGGGGAGTTATTCTAGGTAACACTAGAAATGTCGCAATGGCAACTGGTATGCCTCCGCCATAATGCATGATTCTCCTAATAGGTCTAGATAGTACATGCGGACAATGAGGAATTACATTTTCACAAAATTGGCAAAATACTAAAATGACAAGTTTGTCACAAATGTGTTGAATGTTCACCTTCCTTGACCTAGGTTTACTTGGATGAAAAGGAGAGCATGTATTTGGGATTTAAGGACTTTAACTTGACTTAGACCCATTCATACGTTTATGCATTGAGTAATTTTCAAGGTATGGAGAAAAAGTGCAATTTCTGTATTGACTAGTAAATTGTTGCCATTTTCATCTGGCCTTTGACCCTAAAATTCATAAGATAATCACTGTCAGGCAGAACATGCATAAATATGTAGTAAGCTTCAAGATAACTTGAGCCACTTCCGAGATGGAGGAAAGAATTAGTTCAGCACTTTCACTTGATCTTTGACCTTTTGACCTTAGAGGCAAAAACAAAACAAAAAAAATTCCAGAGAATCTCTATTAGGTTATACATGCATTCACCAAGTGTAAAAAAAAAAATAATCCAGCTGGCATTCCATAAACATGAGGGAAATAGTAAAATTTTGAAGTGTTGCCCTTGACTTTTGACCCCTGACCTTTGACCCCATGAACCCTAAATTATCTACGTAATCACTACCAGTCAGTACATGTATATATACTATGTTCCATGAAGATACCATGAACAATTTCCAAGGTACAGAGAAAAAAGGTGAAGTTTTAATATTTTTACTTGACCTTTTGACCTTTGACCTTTGAAATCATGACCCAAACTTTCACCAGATAATCTTAATTGGGTAATACATGTATACACTAAGTTTCAAGAAAATATCTTCAGGCATTGCATAGATATGGTGGAAATTTTTATGTATTTGACCTTGACCTTTTGACCTTGAACATATGCCCCCAAAAGTTGATAGGCACAACTTCACCCCCTAATACACATACATGCCAAGTTTCATTAGGATACCTCAAAAGGTTTTGATAGTTACCCTGTCCACAAAATTCATTACGGACGGACGGAAGGACGGACGGACGGACAGATGGACGGACGGACGGCAGGACGGACGGACGGACAACCTGAAAACATAATGCCGTAAAGCTATGGAATGTCAGTTTTCGTATTAGTTTCATCTCCAATGCAAATGATTACGGTAATTTCTTAACCCACACACATTTTCACTGAAATTTATCTTTTCTGCTGAAATAGAAGACAAATAAACTTGCATCATTTCATACATTTTGCATAGTGACGATGGCTTTTACGGCCATGCAGGTGGTTGGAGGGAAGGAAGGGTTGCAAATAATCTACAAAAATGTATTTTGTGTAGACACAAAATTACAGGAAGAATTATGAATTAATCACATTATCACGTTTGCTTATGCCTTCAAAGTATAATGTGCAGTAATATTTCTCTTTGGCAAAACAAGTGAAATTCTAGATTGTAAAACATTGCAAATCCGAATTAGATAAAACTTCGTCTATCTGTTAGGCTTACTCTATATGTAGACTGTCAACATAGGTGATCCCAAGCATAGCGAATTCACATTACGTGAACACAACCTTGCATATCATCTGGCACTTTTACCTGTATACATCCGTACGTCTGGCATTTAGTTGCTTCTTTTTTTCAACGTGTTTTCTCCCGCCGCGATGATCCATCTCTCTCACTTTAACACCGAACCGACTCGAATATGCCTTGTCGACAATGTGAGGAAATTGATGGTAAAAACCATGTCATTACGATGCAAAATCATAATCAGCTGTTATCAAGTACAAGTATAAAGTGAACCGTTTACACGTATAAGATTTATCGTGAATTAAAAAAAAAAAAATTACTTCCCAGAAATCTAAGAGTAATTGTTGTACATGCGATCCTCATCTTTCTTGTGCAATGACTGGTAAGATTGATAACCAATCGTCAGAGCTTCGTTGTCTTTATACCATCCATCTCGTATGAATGAATACATCTAAGAACAAATGAGTAGGAACCCTTTTTACCTTTTAGTCCATTAAACTGTCCATGCCAGGCTGAGGGATTATGTATTTTATTTGTACTTTATGATAGACAAAATCAATTAGCGATTAACGATCTTCATTGAAATATGGGTTCTTTTTTTTTTTTTGGTCAGGAAAGAGCAAGGTGATCATTCTCGTGTACGACTTCAAATCGGGTGATCTTCAAGCCGAATTTCTCTGTAACAAACTGAAGAGCTTTGAGATCCAGCAGCCAACGGCGTGCAGGAAATCGTCGGCTGTGGTGTTTGCCGGACAGTGTGCTTCATCAACCCCGGAACTCCCGCAGGATCAGCTCGAAAAACTCCGGAGCAGCTTGCAGGCAGCAGCCTCGCCGCCAATCATTGAGAGAATTATTGTCTTCTTTAAAAAATGTTTTCCCTCTCCTTAACCCTTTACTACGCGTTCTAACATCTGTGCAATTTGCAGGAAAGGGCCTTTCATATAAAAGACATATTCTTCTTGTGACGTTGTTATACTGTTCATAAGTTACATCATAATAAATGTACTGGTTGTCACGTATTCCCGTTTCATCGTATTGTGTCTGCAAAACCTGCCTGCAGTAGACCTTGCCCATTTATTTTAACACCGGAACTATTTTACTCATCTATTCAATTCAACGGGAGATGATTGTCTGCCAGGCTGATAGTTCATTGGCGTGAGAAGGATATGAAGGGATCACTGATCACCACGCCCAATTCATTCAAGATGAATCACGAGTACAATGTAGCAATCTTGTATGCTCAATTACCGTGTGATTTGCTATTGTGAATCATGTTATAAGCATAATGCTATTATACCACTTCTATTAGCAAGAACATAATGGAATCACAGTGGTCTGGTAAGGGATCGTATCGTGGTCAGTACTTTGTATAGTAGTTGAAATTGTGCCCACAATGGATAATAGCAAAATCCTCGATGGTTGTTTTCCACTGAAACAAAATAAAGAACTAATTTCCATCCATGTCATTTGCATAAAATATTCTTAAAATGCTATAATTGCCATGCATCTCACTACTGAACGTATTCAGACCTGGACGTTTTTCTTTAAAACAACGAAATGAGAAAATATTTATCACTTTTCTTTTCATGGTTTATTCAACTGCACACCGCCACCTGTCTAGCTCAGGCTTTTATGGCGTGCGATGCATGAGGAAATAAGTTTTTATTTAATATGTTTATGTGGCTTTTAACCTTTTTGTGTATAAACTCTTCTCCTTTAGTCATTTTACCTCCTTAGTGCAAAAAGAAAGTGAATTTTAATAGGTTTTCAAAATATTAAGATGTGATGTAGCATCCATCAGTGTCAGAGAAAATTCAAGAGATTTTTTTTTCTTTTCTAAAAAGATAATCACTTCCAAAGGAAAGTTAAGGAAGGCTTCCATATAATGTATATGTATATATATATATATATGTATATATATATGTATAATATATATATATATTATATATATATATATATATATATATATACATAATATTTGTGTGTAAGTGTAAGTAAACGTGTGTATATCACCATTACACAAAAATGTGATGTCAGAAACGTGTCAGACCGAAACATTTTATATCTATCCATATGACTGCAAATAAGTTTGAAATTGATGATTTTAAAAATCGACGTATCAGTACCTATGTTCATGTACTATTGTAATATAGGATAATGATATCTTTATTATCTTCTATTATATAGCGATACTAATACTATTATCGTTATAACTTCAGTACAACTGTATATGTCTTTGGGTACATATTATGCAAATCACTTCCAATTATATATACTTTTCAAACATAATCACTTCCAACTATATATGGCTGGTGTTAATGATCGGTCTAATGTCTTTCACATAACATTGCAGGTATCAAAATGTGCAAAGAAGGGATGGCTTGTTTCATCGCGATGAGCAGCATTGAACTGACAAAGTAGTTTATACAGCTCAGTAGCAATGCAGTAATGATTTCTTCTGAAACTGGCTCTCTGGATCTGGAGAAAAAGGCCTGAATGACCATACTATATAATCTTGATCCTAGCTGCACTTGTGTGCTTGTGTATATTTTGGTTATATTCCATTGCAACGAATGTTAAGGAAGGCTTCCAATGTATATAGTATATATGATATATATATATATATATATATATATATATATATATGAATGAATATATATGATATATATATATACCTGTTTGTAAGTGTATGCATGCATGTGTATATCGCCATTACGCCAAAATGTGATGTCCAAAACGTGTTACAACTCATGAATGTAACACCGAAACATTGAATAACTATCCATATGGCTGCAAATAAGTTTGAAAGTGATGATTTCAAAAATCGACGTATCAGTACCTTTGTTCATGTACTATTATGACATGATAACAATATCATTACGATCTTACTATTATATAACGATAATAATACTACAGGGCCATTCTCAGATTAAGTGTTCAATTCCATGTGAGTAAAACCGAAAAATCAACCACAAAGTAATACATTCAAAGATGTGTTTTCGGAAACTTCAAAACCGGTCAAATACGAAACAGAAAGTGGAACATTCTAAATGATGGCCATTCATTGAGTAAAAATGAATTGAAATAGAGCATCATATATGATTTTTGATCACCAATCAGATACGTTACCGCAAATTTACATGTTGTAATGGACTCCTAACTCTGAATTAGATTTATTGTTTCGATCCAATTTCTGTTCAGGAAAAGACATCTGTCCCTCCTAAAGATATTGGGGTTTTTCAAGAGGTAAAGATGTTGTCATCCCTTGCTAATTGGTAGAAATTATTTCTGTGTGGTAGGTTGAAATATGCTTTTTGCTGAAATGAAATATAACCTTAAGATTCACTTTGCATTTTTTGCAAATTTCGCTTACAAATAAAGTTTCGAATCCCACAAATCATGCAAAGGGAACGATCCGATCTGGAATTTCCACAGGAAACAAATATGAATTGCTTTCCTGGGGAAATAACTATTGAAAAACATCGAATCACCTTTGGTAACGTATCTGGTAAAATATAAGTAATAATTTTAGTTGTATATGAATAAATAAATATCACCTGTTTAAGTATTTACCTCATGAATTGATGTAAAAATGAATGATGTAAGCCCAAATTAAGCATTTTAAACATTGTACGTAATATTTAAACTATGAAATGTAGTGGAAAAGAGCCCTAAATGTGAAAGCTGAGTTCTTCATTGACAGAATATTCTCATCTTACGTCTGAATGTATTTATCCATCTGACTATAAATATTCATTAAGTTTTGATGGATAATGCAAACAAGGTTTAAAAAATAATATTTTTGCAGGCACTTAGAAGGAAGTAGGTACAGTCTCTATGAACTCGATATGCTAAACAGTTGTTTGACCTATGGTAACGTATTTGGCTCATCCCTTTTAATGAAAATGAATAAGTAATTGTTCAACTTATCAATGAATCTTGAGTAGTTCTTCATATGTTGAAAAACACTAGAATACATATGCAACACAACACTGAAACTTTTCTCGGAAGCGTTTCATAAACTACTTTTTACTCTTTCAAAGTTTCAGGCTTTCAAGTGATCCTACTTTTCCTACTTTTTCCTACTTTTTCACTGCTGTTCCTACTTTTCCTACTTTTTTGCTCAAAATCCTACTTTTTCCTACTTTTTCCTACTTTTTTGGTGGAAAACCCCGCCAAAAAAAAAAAATGTGCAAGACTACTTGAATAGTTGATATTCAGAAATGATGAGTAGACTCTAGTTGCAGATTCTAACTGGTGGGGAGAGCCTCTATCTTCAACATGAAAGAGGGATAACACAAACCAATCAACCACAAGACTGCTGCCAGCCTCAGCTTTTGCTCCTGTGTAGATGTGATTGATCCCACTGATATTGCAGCCTAGGACTTGGAGCAGTGCTCAACCAGCTCTCATCATCGCTCAAAATTACCAGGTAAGCTTGCCATTTACTTAAAAGTAGAATTTGACATGTGACTTCCAAAGAATACAACTGAGGGAAAAATGCCACCTACAGCCAGTTTTAATGGATGTAGAGTTCAAGCATATCATGTCTCATGCATGTGCTGGCATGCAAATCCTCAGAAACCAGAAATTTCCTTTGCTAAAATATGACTTGCCACGTAAATCGTAAAGGTCATATTAAAACAAGAAATAACACCTTCAGATCCCCTTTGCCTGAAATCCTTCAATAATATATGTTTTGATAATAATTAACAATGATTGCAATGTGACAAACTTAATATGAAAGTAAGTTTTTCATCACAGAAACTAGATCTGGTTGATGTGAGGATGAGTAAAGCCCAAGAAAGCATGGATTGGTAGGGACCCATTTGCATGAAACTTGTGTATTACTGAAGCTAAATCAAAAGCACTCGGGTTACATCAGTTTGATCTTTTGGTAAGAGTTCAAGAAAAGAAAATGTAAGTTGCCAAATCTGTCAAAAGATAAAACTTTGAAGACTTGTGAGGTTTAACATGAGACATGACTTGCGATATCCATTTGAATCGTGGGCAGGTGGTAGATACGACTACTAGAAATCTTCCTTAATTCATCTGAAGTTAAATAGGTGAGGAAAGTTGCTGAAAAATCAGATGAACAAGAAGAAATGTTTAACAGATCCCACAAATTGTTAATAAGGAGTGAGAACAAAAGTAATTACTTAGCCATCTTGAAAGATAAAGACTAATAGGAGAGCAGAAACCTCTTCATGGAAAATCTTAAAAGTTGATGGCTTGTTACACCTAACAAGTATTATTTAAGAGGTTGAATTGTATCGTAGGTAAGACATACATTACCTCAAAGAAAGTAGGAAATGGAGGAATTTCATGGAAAATAAGTTTACACAAACAATATTTCGTTATCGTTTAAAGATTGATTGAAGTTGAAACCATGAGACGTTGAAGTCCACTTCCTGAAGACACTTACAGAACTATCAGAAATATATAGAGAGAAAAGCCATCTGAAGCATACCTGAAAAAACCCAAACAGTCAGGAAAGATAATGAATATTCCACAAATAAGAGCAAGTGTGTGAATGTTTTAAATTGACCCGCCAAGAACAGTTTGTTAAGTTTGGAGGAATCAACTTGCAGAAAAATTAGAAGCCATGACGTCTTTTTATTCGACAGATCTTGCAAATTTTAGTTAAGGCTGAACATCTTTTTATTACCCAGCTAGTTTGAACAAGATGTGAGAAAATGGTAGAACAGAAATCCCTTCATGAAAGTGGTTAAAGTGTGATGGATCATTTGAAGTGACATACCCAAAATATTGAACCATTTGAAAGTCTTGGTAAAATGTGAGACAGGGAAACTTCTTAAAGGAGAAAAAAGTGAAAGGATGGATGTGTATGCCAATTGTGTAAACATACAAAACTTAAGTTGAAGGTGAAAACCATAAGAACAATGGAGAGTATCAAAATTGAAAGGGTACAAGACACTGTATTTAAGGGGGGATGAGAACTGCATGGTAGATATACAGATCATCTAGAGTGTATTTGCTCTCAAATGGCCTAAAAAGTTTGTTAATTGGAATTTGCTGAGAAATCAGAGAAGCTAGCAAGGACTTAAATGATAATGACATTCACTGTTTATTCCCCACATCTTGCAAAGTGTAGTTTATAAAATTGACAAACTAAAATACTGAGCCAGCAAAATATCTGAAGAATGAAAAGCAAAATCTCAACCTTGTAAAATTTTAAAGGCTGAAGGATATAATCTCCAAATTATATGAAGAAGTTTGATTTCAAGAATGTTGAATGAGCTTAAAAGTGAGCTTAAAAGAATAATGAGCTTAAAAGAATAATATGGCAAATTGGAGAAACTTCCTGAAAAGATCAAATAGCTGTATGTGTATTCCACAAAAAAGGTCATGATGAGCTGAAAAAAAGTTGAATGTAAAGAATTATTAACTATCTACAGTGAATTTGGCAAAAATTGCAAACAGTAGAAAGTCATTGGAAAGTACAGAATGATAAGTTTCTACCATTCTTTCTAAATTAACAAATGTAAGTTCATTCAAGAATACATGGAATCTACCATCTACAGAACACCAAAGAATGAAAACTGATTTATTTGTTATCCACAGAAAATTATCAAAACATAGAGTCATTTTTGCTACCTATAAAGTCGGTAAAACTACAGACAGTAGAAAACAAAAAGCAGATGTGTACATGCTCCTCACATTTTGTAAAGTGGAGTCATTTGGTTATATTAATCTTCTGTAACTCTACATGTGACAATACTACATTTCCCTGATTGATACTGAAATGTTAAGTTTGCTGGGTTTTTTTTTCTCTCTGGATGTTTTGTGTTCTATTGGTTAAAGTGTTTCAAATTGAGCTTACCTTATGTTTCCATCTATATCATATGATTATACCAAGATAATCTATATCACTGGAAATTCAGTGGTGGACACTGTGCCATAAATTCACAGTATTTGAGTGTGTAGATTTGTAGTGGGCCAGGATTTGCAAAGTAAAGATGTTAATGCATTGGTAGATATAATTTCACTTCGTAAGGCCTGACTGTCGTGAGACAACCCATTCTTCATGCATGTCTTGCCAGAAATGTAATATGATAACACATGCTCTCAGAGACTAGACTGACCGCTACATCTAAGTACTTGGTAGTTTAAATTATTCTGTTATTTTAAAATGTTTGAACACATGTTACATGCTTACATAAATTTGAAATTGAAGGTCTCTTGGAAAGTTGGTGTATTGCTTATCTCATGGTCATTCAGCTGGAACTTGAAAGCATACTAACCTTGTCTTGAGCATCACTTGAATAGCTTTGTCAAACATCTTTATTTCCAGTCTTCTTCACACTTTGAAATGAAGCAAATCTTCACAGCTTCAAATGAATGTAGATAGAAGTCATCTTTTTTTTAGATTGCTTTTGTCAAAGATCCTTATTTCCAATCTTTTTCACATTTTGAAATGAAACACATATCTTCACAACTTCAAAACATTCAAAAGAATGCAGATAAAAGATGTCATCTTTTAATTATGGAAGTGTATAGCGTACAGGTACAATTGGCATTAGTGTATAACTTACACATCGTGGAATGTTTATGACATATTTTGTGGGATGATATGTGACCGTGCATCACAAAACCAACAAGAAGTTGCACACACTGATTTTGTGTTAGGACTGAAACTAGGTGATATGGGCCAACGCAGCCAATCTTGAGTTTTTCATATTTTCTGAAAGAGTAAGTCTTCTTCTATATTATACTAAAGTTTGGGATCATAAAATGAAAATGAAATAGTGTTTTTAGCATTTTTTTTTTCTGGAACACTTATGGGTAGAATAGTGTGATTAGATGTTTCTCATAGAGTCCTCTTTTCATTTTTAAAAAAATCCTGTCCATACTCCAATAACTTTAGAAAGGATGATGCTACTGCTTTGAAAGTTGGCATTGATCATCTACAGAATGTGTTAATAAAGCATGCACAGCTTAATCTGATAATCTCTTCATTGTTGTTGCTCCAGGGGTTAACATCCTGTTATTTGTTCCATTCATTGCAGAGCTAGCAGGGCTTGATAAAGCTATACTTCTGAGCCCATTTTCTTAGTTCACATTTTCCAGAGTGTGTGCTTTCATTCCAATATTAGGATAGGTTAGGAGAGTCCATTTGTATCGAGTTACACATCATTTTAAAGCTTAAAGTTTGCTTTCAGAATCTGCTCTTAACTAAAAAAATCCATGTCTAGCAACTTTTTGTTGGTGTTGGGACGCAGGGTCACATATATGGTAGGTGTTCATGTCAATCACAGAATGATGTCTCTTCTATGCAAGTATTGTAGTAAGTGATCAAGATTCATATTGCCTGTACAGTTGAATGTGCATTTGTGTTTGTTTCCGGACATTGTTCTAACGAATATCTGCCTTTGTTGTATTTTTCAGGCTCTACCAGGAGCAAAAGTGAGGCTGCGGCAGCAGGGTTGTGAGTACAAATTAAGATTTACATGTAACATCAAGAATTCTGGTGAGTATCGACGAAAACTACTCCAAAAAGCCTGCACATGTCCTGATTTATTCCTACATTTTTTCTCTAATGTCCTACTTTTTCCCCCTCATGTCCTACTTTTTCCTACTTTTTTAGAGATTCTGTTCCTACTTTATTCCTACTTTTTTACATTATCTCGCTTGAAAGCCTGAAGTTTGGTAACGTATCTGGCGTACCGTAAATGAATCTGTCGGTGAAGTTACAGAGCAATTTCTACTGAATATTCTTCATTTGAACATAACTTTAATTTTTTAATGGAAGCGTCATTCTATGCAGAATTGTTTTATGAACACTTTGTTTTACATAACATTATTTGTCACCGTGGGTGCCCTGAATTATACGTAACGTATCTGCTAAATCTGAAAAGCAAAAAACTGATATGCTGAATCTTAGCTTCGTCTTGTAAAATAAACGTTCAAAGTTGTTGCATAGAATATGAAAGTGGCTGGGTTTTATAGAATAGAACTTTGGAGTTTATGAGCACACAACAATTTGTTTGTACAAACATTTACAATTTCTTTTCAGCATTTTGATTATGTGGTAACGTATCTGTCGGAAAACTTGGCAGTAAGTTGTGAGACACTGACGCACAAAGAAAAATCATGTGGAAGTGTTGATCTTTTTCACCTCTCTGTCCTTTTGGTGTAAGAATATAATCCTGAGGTCCAACAAAACGAAGCATGTAATGTGTAGGGATGAATTTTGACCAGATTTGATCCCTAGAAAGCACAAGACCAATGAGTAAAATTCGGTCACGTATCTGGGGTAACGTATCTGTGGCAACGTATATGGTCGATCATATTATTATGAGAGCGATATCTACCATGGGCGTAAATCCCGGGGGGGATGGGGGGGATATATCCCCCCCTGAAATGGAGGAGGGGGGGATGGCCTGTACAATCATCCCCCCTGAATTTTGAGGGGAAAAAATGGAGGAAGCAGAAATGTGATTGTATCAATTTTGGCATATTGCATGACGTTTGTACGCCGGCCTTCAGACAGGTAACAGAGCTGAACAGTATTCTATCTTGTAGGAAAATGTATAATTTTCTCAAGCGCTCGCTCGCTTCGCTCGCTCGCGAAGAAAGTAACATCGACATACACTGTAAGGTATGGCTCAGGCGTTGACAACGTCAAATAGTATAGGTCTACATGTAAACATGCTATGACGCGAGTAACTGGGGACCATCTGCAAAATATGTACGAAAACATACAAACAAACAATAACAACAACTTTATCGCCATACAAAGAATCCCCTCCTTTTCCTGAATCATTCCTGAGAAACGACAGTGACTGATGACTCAGTCAGGATACATCTATGGGCATACCAAGGGAAGATCAGGGACGTCGAATCTATGGGGGGCAAAGGGGCATTTGCCCCGCCCCAAAGGAAGTGTTTAGACAGACAAATCATTTATCCCCCAAGCAATTCCCGAGATGAGGACAAATCTCGAACTTTCTTAATGGAAAATTGTCCAAATATCGCCAGAACTATGCACCAGATCGTTGTATTGCAATCATGAACATGCGAAAGGTCCGCTATACAGGATAAGGGATAAACTTTGTACACTTTTGACATAGACGTATATTCCCTAATTTATCAAAGAGTGTGCAGCAGATCTTTCACTTAACAAAAGCAACCTAATATGTATAGAGGCGTCGATGGGGGGGGGGGGGGGAGGGATGGTTCTCAAATAAAAGTGGGACAATCAAAAGCGAAAAATATAGCTACAAACGGCAGTTTTTGGAGTGTAAAATGTTAAAATATTAAAGCTCGCTCGCTCCGCTCGCTCGCATTTAACCGCTATGCCATTCTCCTGATGTTGCTGCCAGTGATTGACAGCAGGTGCTCCCGGTGCGCCCCCCTTAATTTCCAAAGCGAAAATATAGCTACAAACGGCAGTTTTTAGGACTGGAAAATGTCAAAATTTTCAAGCTCACTCGCTTCGCTCGCTAGCATTTAATCAGTATGCCATTCTCCTGATGTTGCTGCCAGTAATTGCCGGCAGTTGTGCCCGGTGTGCCCCCTTAATTTCCAAAGAGAAAAATACAGCCACAAACGGCAGTCTTTGGACTGTAAAATGTCAAAATTTTGAAGCTCGCTCGCTCCGCTCGCTCTCATTTAACCGCTATGCCATTCTCCTGATGTTGCTGCCAGTAATTGCCGGCAGTTGCACTCGGTGTGCCCCCTAAATTTCCAAAGCGAAAAAGTATAGCTACAAACGGCAGTTTTTAGACTGTAAAATGTCAAAATTTTCAAGCTCGCTCGCTCGCTCCGCTCGCTCGCATTTAATCGCTATGCCATTCTCCTGATGTTGCTACAAACGGCAGTTTGGGGACTGTAAAATGTCAAATTTTTGAAGCTCGCTCGCTTCGCTCGCTCGCATTTAATCATTATGCAATTCCTCTGATGTTGCTGCCAGTAATTGCCGGCAGTTGTGCCCGGTGTGCCCCCTTAATTTCCAAAGCGAAAAAATACAGCCACAAACGGCAGTCTTTGGACTGTAAAATGTCACAATTTTCAAGCTTGCTCGCTCCGCTCGCTCGCATCTAACCACTATGCCATTCTCCTGATGTTGCTGCCAGTGATTGTGAGCAGGTGCGCCCCCTTAATTTCCAAAGCGAAAAATATAGCTACAAACGGCAGTTTGGGGACTGTAAAATGTCAAATTTTTGAAGCTCGCTCGCTTCGCTCGCTCGCATTTAATTATTATTCCATTCTCCTGATGTTGCTGCCAGTAATTGCCAGCAGTTTTTGCCCGGTGCACCCCCTTAATTTCCAAAGCGAAAAAATACAGCCACAAACGACAGTTTTGGGACTGGAAAATGTCAAAATTTTCAAGCTCATTCGCTTCGCTCGATCGCATTTAATCATTATGCCATTCTCCTGATGTTGCTGCCAGTAATTGCCAGCAGTTTTCGCCCGGTGCGCCCCCCCCCCCCTTAATTTCCAAAGCGAAAAAATACTAGTACAGTCACAAAGGACATGTGGGACTGTAAAATATCAAAATTTTCAAGCTCACTCGCTTCGCTCGCTAGCATTTAATCGTTATGCCATTCTGATTTTGCTGCCCGATTGCCGGCAGTTGCGCCCGGTGTGCCCCCATAATTTCCAAAGCGAAAAAATACAGCCACAAACGGCAGTCTTTGGACTGTAAAATGTCAAAATTTTCAAGCTCGCTCGCCCCGCTCGCTCGCATTTAACTGGTATGCCATTCTCCTGATGTTGCTGCCAGTAATTGCCAGCAGTAGCGAGTTGCGCCTGATGCGGCCCCCCTTAATTTCCAAAGCGAAAAAGTATAGCTACAAACGGCAGTTTTTAGACTGTAAAATGTTAAAATTTTCATGCTCGCTCGCTCCGCTCGCTCACATTTAATCGCTATGCCATTCTCCTGATGTTGCTGCCAGTGATTGACAGCAGTTGCGCCTGGTGTGCCCCCCTTAATTTCCAAAGCGAAGAATATAGCTACAAACGGCAGTCTTTGGACTGAAAAATGTCAAAATTTTCAACGCAAAGAGATTTCACCGTAGGAGGGGGAAACCCCCCTACCATATACCCTCCCCCCTCGCTTGATTCGTTCCCTCACATAACCGCTCCTCCTAAGATCAAATCCTGTCTACGCCGATGATAGGCCCCATTATTTAGTAGGCCTTCACAGTGATGTCGCACAGCAAGAGCTGAAATACCACGATTTTGTCATTCAATAATGTATTGTGAATATTTCATTTTCGTATTGTTTTTTTAAAGAAAAGAAAACAAAATTTTCACCACAAGTGAGCACCAGATCGCTGAATTTCAGGTCTGAAAATGCAAAATCTTCCTCGTGTGGGAGAGGGATACCCCCCCCCCCCCATACACACCCTTCCCCCGTTCGGTCGTTCCGCTCCCTCTCACAGATATTTAAAAAAAAAAAAAATGTTTTCATACTTTTAAGGTCTGATTTTCCGCCGAAAGTCGTCTGACAAGCAAAAAAAAAAAAAAAAAAAGCAACAAGAACAAAAAGTCTTTATGTTGTTGCTGCCACTTTTCTCCCACTTTATATTTCATGCAAAAGAGTGGGGCATCCGATCCCTGTAAAGTGTGTGTGTGGGGGGGGGGGGGGGAAGGGGGGCACAAAGCTTCTCCCCCCCCCCCCCCCCCCAAAAAAAAAAAAAAAAAAAAAAAGGCTGCGCCGGTCCGGTTATGGGCTTGTAATCGTGGTGATGGTGACCATCCCCCCCACTCCTCAGTATGGATTTACGCCGTTGATATCTACCAAATATTTCTCACTTGTACTAAACTTTAATGTTGAATCGATGCGTCATTCCGAGGAGTAATGTATAATATACAATTTGTCTGACATTGCAATGTCTGTCGCCGTGGGTGGCGTGAAAAGTATGTAACGTATCTGTCCAAATAAAAGTGTAGAAAACCGATATTTCAAACATTGTACCGTATTCTCAATAAAGAGCTGTTGCACAAAAAATCTAAGTACTTGCAGTGTATGAAGTATATCCTCAGGGTTTCATATACACGGGGTCATTTCATAGTCTTGTTATTTTCGCGATGCTGTAACACTAAAGAAACTGGTAACGTATCTGGCGGTGAATTTGGCGACAGGTTTCAAAAGGCTATAAAAAAAGAAGTCAATAAAAATTTTGGAACTTTTTGAGTATTGTGATTAGCACATATGATATGCTCATCGTCCATGAAAATGATATTTGGAAAGTATGTTTGTGGACGGAGAGGAGCAATAAAACATAATTCTGAAATAGCCGGCGACACTGCGTTTTGGGGGTCTTAACGAAGTTTAACAGCAAAATTTTATACAAAAAGGCAGACAACCGCATTTGATCGTGTTTATTTTTAACAAATAAACTCCTCGTGATACATTATAAACATTTAAATAGTATCTAATAGGTTTCAGGGAACCGCAAACTGTCATGGAATGTCGGCGACACCAAAATTCCGTATTTGAACGCTTTTACTGAGAATGGGCCTACAGTATTATCGTTATACCTTTAGTACAACAGTATGCCCTACATGTATATGTCTTTGAGTGTATAAAAAAGAGATATTATCGTAATTATATGCTATTATATGCTATATTCTTTAGATCAGTACAACAATGCCACAAAACGAAACTTCGGACAACTTATGATATTGCATCTTAATATATTATGACTTTTAGAATATCTTGAGAAAATATATTAAATAGTTTTAGTCGAGAATCTACATATAAAATACAACAAAAAACCTTCTCCTTTTTGTGAAATAAACTTCTATGTATTTGTGGAACCTTCATAAGATTTGAAATAAAAGAACAGAGTAAAGTAAAATATATACTACCCTCTGAGTGTCGTCAACTTTATCCTTTCACTGTTTTGATGAAATTTATCATGATACAATGTGATATGGCGTGCTACAAAACTTTCACCACTCACCACGTGGTATTGTGTAGATTAAGGTCCATACACTTTGGAATTATCTGGGTCGTTTTGGTTGTGACTGGCAAACTCTATTTTTTTATATATACTTAGAGCCGTCACGATTCCAGTGACTCATTTTCTGTGTGTCCCCTGTGACTGGTCGTGATTGTGATATCGGTAAGACAGAAACATAGAAGATATTTCTGATATGATGGATGGGGTATTAGAAAAACTTGTCAGTACACACACACACACACACACACACACACACATATATATATATATATATAAAGTAAAAATACATAAACATAGACCGCCTAGAAAAATGTTCACTCTGTACTGGTCGACAATAGGGCAATAGCAATAAGACAATATTAACCACTTTATGCTTGTTATTATTAGGAGTGCATGGGAAACGAATTTATAGATAAAGTTATTAACACATTTAAAGGACAAGTTCACCTTCATTAACATAAGAATTGAGAGAATGTAGCAATATTAGTAGAACACATCATTGAAAGTTTGAGGAAAATCGGACAATCCTTTCAAAAGTTATGAATTTTTGAAGTTTTTGTGCAGTCACCGCTGGATGAGAAGACTACTGCAGAGTATGATGTCACATGCGTACAATAATCTAAGGAAAATGTAAAGAGAATTTCACAAAATTTAATCTTTTGAAAAAAGTACACATTCCCTTGACTCGTTACTGACATATGTTATGGGTAATATTATTCCCATTGCCTGTAGAAAGAGGCAAGTCAAGTGCTCTTTTATTGTGCGAAAAAAAATGAAAATATGTTGATTTTTTAAATATTTTCTTTATACTGTTGTACTCATATAACATCACGAGCCTTAGTAGTCTCCTCATCCAG